>NW_027126896.1:0-22500 GCF_037325665.1 Littorina saxatilis | reverse complement strand
GGTCCTGGCAAGTGCATGTACAAGCGAAGAAAGATTAAAGTTACTCCAATGGAAAATCTTACATAATATTTGTCCCACAAATATTTTATTGCATAAAATGAAGTTAAAAGAAAATAGTTTATGTAGTCTTTGTGATGAAATGGATTATATTGAACACTTCTTTTGGAAATGTAGCAAAATGAAATTGTTTGGGGAAAAAGTTAGAAGATGTATATTTGTTAATACGGGAGAAGATGTATTGTTTGGTTATTCTCCAGCTGTGCAAACCCCCATAAACAAAAATATTAATCATATTTTGCTAATTTCAAAAATGTGTATCAGTAAGTATTGATATGGTAGGCCTATTGATATAAATGTGATGTTAGGATATGAATTAGCGTTGAGATATTTCGGTATTGTGTAAATGTTGAAGGATGAATGATGATACGTTGTGGACGGATGCTTGAATTTTTTTTATTGAAAGCCCCACAATGATGTGCTTGGCAAATTTAAAAAAATAAATAAATTAAAAAAATAATAGGAAAACTACATTCGTACGCACCTACGTATTTGTTGGCGGAGTCTGTGTTAGTACAGTTGTAATCCCTTGAATCTAATCATTAGCCACACTTCCAATGAGTTTTGTCATAGCAGTTCTACTTGTAGTTTTAGGTTATGTTTGTAAGAAAAGCACATGTGTTGTAAGGCGTCTTGAGAAGGATGAAAGAAACAAACTTATTTGAGTAATTGAGACCCACATTGCGGCTGTAACGTCCTAAAGACCGAGAACACGTCACATTAATTCTCCTTAAGTTGTGAACCAATTCATTCCTCCGAGTTGTCCAACAGGCAACAGGGGAGCGCAGAGGACTCTGCGTCTGAACTATGCAGGAGATTTGCGAGAGCTGCACACGCGCAGTTATATACCCCAAGCTGGTGGGCCCGTTCTGGCTGCTCGCCAAGTATGAGACTCTACTTGATTAGACGTGCCCTTCAACTCTAGTGCTTGCTTTTATCCGCCTATGACATGAACACTTTTGCGAGAAACCCGAGATCGTGTATGGCAGACTAATGGAGTAACAAGTATACAAAACATTGTGGAGCAACAATTGTATGTGCTATATATAGACGAGCATAAAGCAAAATCGGATTTCTCAGACTGATTAACGTTCCTACTTCAGTTAAAAATAATCTCGTCTGTACTTTTCGCGCAGTAAAAGGGGTAGACCAGTAGTGTTTAAAATTAGAATGAAATTGGTCTCATTTCATTCTAAGCAACTGGACTAGATGTCAGAAATTTACACATCTTAAAAGACTTGCATCGATCGTTTTTGTTTCCGTCGACGGTTGTTTGTATATTTATCCATTGTATGGGTACTATGGATATTTATGGATATTACGTCCGTCTAGGCAAATTTGAAATAACTAAAACTGAACTTTGCACACGTGTGTGTACCTAGTTAACTCAAGCTTACATAGGATGATCCTGGTTTGCTATAAGTGTATACCAAAAACTTTACGTTTAAGTATTTGAAACGTTGTTGAAGTCAGGTTCTTGCTCTTAATTCTATGTTCACAATTTTCAAGATTTTTTTTGGATGCAGTTGGGTTCTTCTTGTTTAGTGGGTTGGTTCGCTGGTTATGCTTTTTTGTGTTTGTTTGTTTGTTTGTTTGTTTGTTTGTTGCTGCTTTTATTTTTGTTGTATATTGGCACAAAAGGCCACCAGTGCCCTGCCTAAATGTTACTTTGACAAACTGCGTCTATTGCATTTCAGTCTTGTCATGCGGTAGCCCCTGGGAACATTCCTGTTTGGATCAACTTTTCAGTTGTCCTTTGTGTGAATACAGATAGCTGTCACTCGCACAATAGCCACGCTAGGAATTTGAATGCAAGATTTTGGCCGTACATACACTGTTGCTATTTGATTTCACCGTCTCTGTCTGTCTGTCTGTCTGTCTGTCTGTCTGTCTATTTGTCTGTCTGTCTGTCTGTCTATTTGTCTGTCTATCTGTCTGTCTATTTGTCTGTCTGTCTATCTATTTGTCTGTCTCTCTATTTGTCTGTATGTCTGTCTGTTTGTGTTTATCTCTCTCTCTCTTTCTCTGTCTCTCCCTGTGTCTCTCTCTATCTGTCTGTCTGTCTGTCTGTCTGTCTGTCTGTCTGTCTCTCTCTCTCTCTCTCTCTTTCTCTCTCTCTCTCTCTCTCTCTCTCTCTCTCTCTCTCTCTCTCTCTCTCTCTCTCAAATAGTGAAATAGTCACCACTGAACGGATCGTTGTTCAAAAGTATGTTTCGTAAAGACTCGTCACAAATTTGTTGTTATTGCAAGAAGGATGTTATTGAGAATGAAGAGCATTTTGTTTGTACTTGTCCGCTTTACCAGAACCTGAGACAAAAATATTTGAATGTTGTTGTCTGTAGTCACGAAGATTATATCGGTTTGTTAAAATGCAGATATGAAACCCTCTGTCATAAACTTGGAGCATACCCGTTATATGCACTGCGAATTAGAGAACATTTTACTGAAAATGTGATTGCTATGGATGTATCGTTTCACTATCATGGTATTTGTAAAATGTTTCATATTCTCATGAATGATTCCTTTCCAACTTTCTGAAAACTGTTTTGTGAAATTAGATTTAGATTTACGTCTGATTTCATATGTTTTTCCTAGCTGTAACTTTTAAGAAAATTTGTCACTGTGTACATTACCCCCTTTTCAGGGGCCAATAGCATATAAGGAAATAAACCATTCTCTCATTCTCTCTGCCCAGTGAGGTGCCATACGTATTGCATATCAGAAGACGTGTATTTTGAGTGGTACATTTTGACCCCCCAACAATCAATAGCAAATATTTTATTTGCCTCAGCCTGAGGAAGTTCTTGGGGTAATTAATGATGTGTCTTTTGTTTCTTATCAGTGATTGTACTCTACGGGGAAGCGACGCGTAGAAGTCTGCAAGGCATACCAAGTGACAACTGGCAGATACCCCTATATTTGCTTGATTTCGATTTCTAGTGTGCGAAATGAGCTTTTACAGAATTTGAACACAAATCCATACATTTTTTTTAAATATCATTTACATCTCGCGACTGGAGTGGTCAAGAAATACTCTTAATCTGAACGTATGCCTTCTAAGCACGATTATGCCGATGCAGTTTGTAGTGAGCATTGCAACCCAAAACAAATAGTCATTGCTTTCGAATTGCTTAAGGTGGAGGTTAAGTCAACTAATACGTACGAAAGTCTCAGTTTTCAATTGCTTCGTGCGTCTTTGTTCCTTGATCAATATCTTGATTTTGGCACAGTTGTGTTCCTAAGCCTCTGCACTTTCCTTTGGTATCAGACTCATTATGTATAAAGGAGTCAAACACGTGATAGTTGCTAACGAATTAAGTAATTCGTTTGTTCCTATTTAGGTGGGTGCACATATGTGTAGTGGGGGTAACTGAAATTGAATAGAAGAACTGGGATTTGTTAAACTGCTTGCACAAACATAATTTCTCGGTTATGCTAAAACATTCTCCAGAGTTCAATCTAATATTATTTGGGCAAATAGTCCATCACACCGGTGATTCAAAATCAGATGACAGATGACTGTGAGTGTGTGTGTGTGACTGTGTGCGTGTGTGTGAGTGTGTGTGTGTGTGTGTGTGTGTGTGTGTGTGTGTGTGTGTGTACGTATGTGTGTGTGTGTGTGTGTGCGTGTGTGTGTGTGTGTACGTATGTATGTGTGTGTGTGTGTCTCTGTGTGTGTGTGTGTGTGTGTGTGTGTGTGTGTGTGTGTGTGTGTGTGTGTGTGTGTGTGTGTGTGTGTGTGTGTGTGTGTGCGATCGTCGTTTAGGGTAACTTTCATAAACTGATTCGAACTACATACATGCAGATGGTGTGAACCATTTTGCTTGATGAAAAAGAAGGAGTGAAACAGGACAGCGATCGCATTTGATACCAAAGACCACGATCGGCGAAGACTGTCATCATATTGTAACAATTTTCCTATTCTGAATGACTTTTTTCATCTCTTGCAGGTGGAAAACTGTAAAAGGTGTTTTTTTCTCTTCTGTTTAGCATTGTAGATATATGTGTACCCAGTTGCCAAATATAACTGAATGTAAATGGGTCATGCGGCCTTCATGATATATGGCAATTCAATATGTCTCGTGTCTTTCGCGTTGTGTTTTTCCCTTACCGAAGTGCATGCACTTAAACCTGATATCTGCTGCCTATTCTATCCTTCTTTAGCTAAATTGCCGGCTTTACAAATCCCGAGGGTACAAAGGTGACTTAATTCACTGACACAAGAATCATTCAGATGGAATAATGGAGTCCACACTTCTTTTTCTATGAAACTTTTAATAAACAGCAATGGAAAAAGTTAACAAACTTAAAAATGGCACACAAAGGAAACATGTCATAAAAATAGTTCATATTACAAAATCCCGGGGCGCATTGAAACGACAATCAAAAACAAGGGCTGATCATGCAAGCTTACTACTTTTTGTATTCTAGCTAGCATCCCCTTGAAACCAATTCTAAGTGAGGCTTTGCATATCTATATATAGCTAACTGGCTTGATCCCATACAGGATATTTTATCTCTACCAAACAGAAAAGCTTTCAAACACAATCTATTTAATTATTGTTATTTGGGACACAAAGTGGAAGAACAGTTCTTTGCTGAGGCCAAAAAAAAATTGTCTGTTTCTGGTCACCCGACCGACCCTAAATTTCGGCGCCGACCCTAAACTTTTTTTTCCAATCTCAAAAATTTATTTATTTTTTTTGGTGGTAAAGGACAGGGTGAGAAAATGAACAACAAAAACGTGTGAAAACGAAAGTCCGCTGACGATTTGTAAATGTGTTGAGTGTCTTGTCTCTATGTATAGTGAATCCAGTCTCTTTGCGCGATTTTTAAAGTTAGTTTTATTGGTCTACATTTGGGGTAAAAAAAAAATTTAAAAAAAAAAAAATCCCTACCTACCGACCCTATTTTTTTACCATGTTACCAGAAACAGACAATTTTTGTTTTTGGCCTAACTGGGAATTTTAGAGTTGGTTTAATGACTATATCTGACAATTTTATTTGTAAAGAACCAGATGACGCACAACCTATTCTCTTCCAATTTGACCTTAAAATCAAAACTTGTATTCCCCTATGTATGTGTACCGTAGAAACCCGAAGGCACTTTCTCGGTAACGCAGGTCACCTGCACATTTACTTTCCTTCCTAACTAGTTTAAAGACCGTTCAATTAAGTATCACCAGATCTCTAACAGTCCGGTTGGGATTTTGTTCTGGCTAAATAAAATTTTACAACCTAACTAAAAATCTTTTGAACCCCTACTTGGGATTTGGAAAAACCAAGCCAGTATCATGCAGGGAATTATGTTTTGAATTTATCACATCTTCACTATTCTGGCTCACAGTTAAATAAGAATCACAACCTCACTGGACTGTAAATCTTATCCAATCCAATCCAATCCAACATTAGTTTACCACTGCTATGTTTACTCTACAATATTCGTTCCGAAAATGCAAAGGCTTCTCTCTCCCTATTCTAATTGCTATTCTAATTCCTAGTGCCTATCCTCTAAATTCTAGTGCCTCCTAATCCTATTCTATCTTTTTTTCGAACATTCTCCGTAACTTTCTTTTCTAAGCAACTGCCTGACAAGGTATACAAACACGCGGAATTACAGAAAAAGAACAACAACCGCACAAAACTTGCAAAACATTACGCGGACAATATTGTCCACACATATCCCATTATTTTTACACTTGTGGATTCCAACAAGCGCTCCTTAAATAACAAATTACACTATTTTGCAAATCCATGTACATGTCTTCATTAAATTAACGTTTTTCATCCTTTGCTTTATAAATTCTGCTTTTTCAAACTGGCTCACAAATCGACGTACTGCCGACTTCATCGCCACAACGACGAGTAACTATGTTCTTCGCATTGCCTGACGAAGTAAAAAAAAAACGACCTCTCAATGAATTCAAAATGCATTAAGAACAATTCTTCTCCACACGTGTACCCTTCAGCCTATCGACTGACAGCTTTTCTGTATCTTTATGAACTTTTACTGACACACGATGTCGAAACCACTCAAAACTGCAGACCCAAACAAAACCCAAAGGTGCCCAGTTTATCTCCCTTGCCGAGTATGTCGGATGTCTCAATTTATATCAGTGCGTCTAGTTTGAATCAACCTGCGAAATATTTTAAAGACTAAACTCAACAATAGCTGAACAGATGAAGCTCTGCATGCCATGGCAGTCTCAAACCTTTAACCAATATATTTTAAGTTCAACTTTTTCAAATGTTTCTCCTCTGCCACAATATCAAATGCTGGCAAAACAATAAAAACAAACTAACATCTTTCAGAGGCTATTCGTGGGTTTTCTTTCCAACTTGGGAACAACACTGGACAAAGCAAAACATCAAATACAAATAAATGCCTAGCAGCTTTACTTTCCTACTAACATTACAGATAAGTTACGGAGAAGAAGAAGGGAGTCGGAGTTGTTGTCAAGTCACGTTTGACATTCAAAACTATAGATATTGTTGGGTTGATTGTAGTTTGAGAGACAGTCCAATGACCCATGTGAGAGATTTATCTTCAATCCCAAATGATTAAAAAATAAATACTAAAACAACATTCTTTTATAGCGCTGTTCATCGCCAAATGGCAGTCTCATGGCGCTTTACATTAGACATTAAAATTCAACATTTTACATATAAAAAGTTTCCTCGTAAGAAATAACATTACAAGCAATAGCATTGAACAAAACATTCATAGACAACGACCACTTATAGTCAAATAAGATAATCTAGAATTATTTTTGTTTAAAAGATGAAAAATACATAAGATAAGTAATAGACACATAGTTACACATAAAAAGTCTGACAATAAAACAGAACTGACATAAAAGCGTACAGATCTAAAATCAGAACGAAGATGTAACACAGACTGTGGGGCAACAAATTAAACAACTAAGAACAGGCATACTGTATTATAATACTACATTAGAACTTTTTAAATTTATACCCAATACACATTAAAACATCTTAATACTAATAGTTAACATTTTGTAAACAACAGGAACCAGGTACATATGATCCTCTAGAAGGTTTAAAAACAACCAGTCAACAAGCAAACTTATCATTCAGCACATTCACTCACAGGTTCCATGCACGCATTACACCACAGATCCAACATTTGACCTTGTAATCAAAAAGAATTTCAATGAAATAAAATCCTTTTGTTTTACGCTAAACAGGCTCAGTTTTTTTCTGCAATGTGAAATAATTCATGGTTTATGAGTAAACAAGTACACAAAGGGAATTTTAAATTGCAGGAGATCAAAAAACGAGTTTGAGCACAAGTGCTGCCAAAAGAAACTGTTAATACAAATGTTGCTCACACAAAATTCCTGAAAGAGTAAAGAGCTACAGAGCTGATGAGAAAAGTAGTTTAAAAACTTAATTGTCATGGTATGAGAACAACTGCACAATAATAATAACACCATGAGGATCTTACACACACACACAAAAAACGGGAAGGACTTTTTTTTTCAAATAGAACACTAACAGAACAGCAGCTTTGTTACCAGATAATCTGTTTACGAAGTCTACTTCCGACGAGGCTACATTCTTTCCCATCGGAATCCTATTCTTATTTTAAGGTCTATTTTGAATGTGTTGGCATCAAAAATGAAATAATTCAAACAACATAAGATAATAACAGTAACTTGGAGAGCAAAACATATTCAGAAAACGAAACTACAAGATAGTCTCAACGTCAGAATATGACGTTAGCGTGAAACAGTGTCTTTACTCTGCTATCGGAAAATATTGAACGGGTACAGCATAATTAACAACAGTATGTTCAAGCCCAAAAGTGTTTTAAGCAGCAAAACACATTCATTTTTTTAGAAGTAGACAGTTTAAACAGAATAACATGGGTATTAAATGTTTATTTAAAAAAACAAAATGTAATGCATTTTTGCAAGCATTTAATAAATGTGGTCTTTTTGTGTTTGGTGATTAAACGCGTGAGAAGCTGGACGAAACTATCAGGACATCAACAACAAAAAACATATTACGATACAAAACACACTGTCGAAACTAGAGTATGCCCAGAATGAAAAAAAGAGTAAAAGTTTGATGCGGAGTTGGTCTCGCATGACCCCCAGGTTTTTCTTGACAAGAAACAACACAAAAAATGACATCAATATGGACAGTATCATAACATATCATTTTTATATTAGAAAAATAAATATATTTCTCAATCAAATTATGGTTTTGGTATGAAGTGATTTTTTTCTCCTGCATGACCTCTCTCTTCGCCAGATCGCTTGGATCCGTATAAAATATGACTCTTGATTTGGTGCTTTTGGGGAAATGTTTGGTCATTTACTCACACATCAATTAACGGCGGTTCTACGAAGCAAATTTGTAGACATTATTCTACAGCTTGCATTTGAGTAAATGCGAAATAACTTCGTGGTCGTGTGTGGTTTCTATGTATTGATCTGCTTAGGCACTCGCTTATGGCATATACATCCAGGGTGGCTATTTGTGCACAGAAACATAACCGATAATGTGAATATTAAGAGATAAAATATCACTCTTTTCTAAGATGAAACTGATCCTACACAGGGCAAATATGGGTGGGCAAGGTAATTTATGCTACTTATAGTGTGAGTTGATAGCGTGTTATAATTATCAGTTATCTGTTTCGTGAATACCAGATTATTGTATCGGTTGTTAAATATGGGAACTACCTTTTCTCTCTGTCTGTCTGTCTCTCTGCACTCGCGCGCGCTCGTGGGAGAGTGCATGTATGTGTGTGTGTGTGTGTGTGTGTGTGTGTGTGTGTGTGTGTGTGTGTGTGTGTGTGTGTGTGTTTGTGTGTGTGTGTGTGTGTGTGTGTGTGTGTGTGTGTGTGTGTGCGTGTGTGCGTGTGCGTGTGTGTGTGTGTGTGTAGCCAAAATAGTTTGGTTTTTTTCTTCAGAAAACAAAGAACAAATTCAACATTTACCATTAGGTCTTCTACCAGGAACGCAAGTGCTAACTTTTTCACAAAGAGCAATATGAACACCAATGTGAAGTTAAAGTATCAAATTCAAAGTTCGAAATAAACCAAAAATATCGTCTGCAAATAACTTTATCTGTGACTTGTTCTTTCTTTACTCATAGAAAGCAAAGCAGATGTTGCTTTATTCTTTCGTTTTAAATCCATATCATAAGCAAATTAATGAGATTATCTGACAACGCCATCTTGTGCGTTTGCAGGCTGGCCTCATCAAAACGCACACATGGAGATGGGGGGAGGGGGGGGAGGATTCTGCTTTATTCTTTCGAATAAAATCTACATGTAAAACAAATTAATGAAATCCACCGACAACACCATCTTGGGCGTTTGCAGGCCTGGGGGGGGGGGGGGGTAGAGATGATTCTGTTTTATTCTTTCGAATAATAACATTTATATGTAAAACAAAAACAGATTAATAAAATCCACCCACAACACCATCTTGGGCGTTTGCAGGCCTGGGGGGGGGGGGTAGAGATGATTCTGTTTTATTCTTTCGAATAATAACATCTATATGTAAAACAAAAACAGATTAATGAAATCCACCCACAACACCATCTTGGGCGTTTGCAGGCCGGGGGGGGGAGGGGTAGAGATGATTCTGTTTTATTCTTTCGAATAATAACATTTATATGTAAAACATAAACAGATTAATGTAATCCACCCACAACACCATCTTGGGCGTTTGCAGGCCGGGGGGGGGGGGGGGGGGGTAGAGATGATTCTGTTTTATTCTTTCGAATAATAACATGTATATGTAAAACATAAACACAATAATGTAATCCACCCACAACACCATCTTGGGCGTTTGCAGGCCTGGGGGGGGGGGGGGGGGGTAGAGGTGATTCTGTTTTATTATTTCGAATAATAACATTTTGTAAAACAAGTTAATGTAATCCGCCCACAACACCATCTTGGGCGTGTGTGCGTGTGCGTGTGTGTGTGTGTGTAGCCAAAATAGTTTGGTTTTTTTCTTCAGAAAACAAAGAACAAATTCAACATTTACCATTAGGTCTTCTACCAGGAACGCAAGTGCTAACTTTTTCACAAAGAGCAATATGAACACCAATGTGAAGTTAAAGTATCAAATTCAAAGTTCGAAATAAACCAAAAATATCGTCTGCAAATAACTTTATCTGTGACTTGTTCTTTCTTTACTCATAGAAAGCAAAGCAGATGTTGCTTTATTCTTTCGTTTTAAATCCATATCATAAGCAAATTAATGAGATTATCTGACAACGCCATCTTGTGCGTTTGCAGGCTGGCCTCATCAAAACGCACACATGGAGATGGGGGGAGGGGGGGGAGGATTCTGCTTTATTCTTTCGAATAATAACATTTATATGTAAAACAAAAACAGATTAATAAAATCCACCCACAACACCATCTTGGGCGTTTGCAGGCCTGGGGGGGGGGGGGGGGGTAGAGATGATTCTGTTTTATTCTTTCGAATAATAACATCTATATGTAAAACAAAAACAGATTAATGAAATCCACCCACAACACCATCTTGGGCGTTTGCAGGCCGGGGGGGGGAGGGGTAGAGATGATTCTGTTTTATTCTTTCGAATAATAACATTTATATGTAAAACATAAACAGATTAATGCAATCCACCCACAACACCATCTTGGGCGTTTTCAGGCCGGGGGGGGGGGGGGGGGGTAGAGATGATTCTGTTTTATTCTTTCGAATGATAACATTTATATGTAAAACATAAACACATTAATGTAATCCACCCACAACACCATCTTGGGCGTTTGCAGGCCTGGGGGGGGGGGGGTAGAGGTGATTCTGTTTTATTCTTTCGAATAATAACATTTATATGTAAAACAAGTTAATGTAATCCGCCCACAACACCATCTTGGGCGTTTGCAGGCCTGGGGGGGGGGGGGGGGTAGAGATGATTCTGTTTTATTCTTTCGAATAATAACATTTATATGTAAAACATAAATAGATTAATGTAATCCACCCACAACACCATCTTGGGCGTTTGCAGGCCTGGGGGGGGGTAGAGATGATTCTGTTTTATTCTTTCGAATAATAACATTTATATGTGAAACATAAACAGATTAATAAAATCCACCCACAACACCATCTTGGGCGTTTCCAGGCCTGGGGGGGGGGGGGGGTAGGGATGATTCTGTTTTATTCTTTCGAATAATAACATTTATATGTAAAACAAAAACAGATTAATAAAATCCACCCACAACACCATCTTGGGCGTTTGCAGGCCTGGGGGGGAGGTAGAGATGATTCTGTTTTATTCTTTCGAATAATAAGATTTATATGTAAAACATAAACACATTAATGTAATCCACCCACAACACCATCTTGGGCGTTTGCAGGCCTGGGGGGGGGGGGGTAGAGATGATTCTGTTTTATTCTTTCGAATAATAACATTTATATGTAAAACATGTTAATGTAATCCACCCACAACACCATCTTGGGCGTTTGCAGGCCTGGGGGGGGGGGGGGTAGAGATGATTCTGTTTTATTCTTTCGAATAATAACATTTATATGTAAAACATGTTAATGTAATCCACCCACAACACCATCTTGGGCGTTTGCAGGCCTGGGGGGTGGGGGGTGGGGGAGAGATGATTCTGTTTTATTTTTTCGAATAATAACATTTATATGTAAAACAAGTTAATGTAATCCACCCACAACACCATCTTGGGCGTTTGCAGGCCTGGGGGGGGGGGGGGAGAGATGATTCTGTTTTATTCTTTCGAATAATAACATTTATATGTAAAACAAAGTAATGTAATCCACTGACAACACCATCTTGGGCGTTTCCAGGCCTGGGGGGGGGGGGTGAAAATGTTGGTTTATTCTATCATAACAATTCAAAGATATCAACCGACAACACCATCTTGGACGCCGGGCTGGCCTCAGTAGAACGATCGAATAGAGAGCAGGATGCGGACGGAAGATTCTGCTTTATTCGTTCGAATTAAATCCATGTAAGTAAATTGATTAAAACAACCGACAACACCATCTTAGGCGTTTGCAGGATGGCTTCATCAACTTATGAAGATGGGGGTGGGGGGGGGGGTTGTTGGGATGGACATGTTGCTTTATTCTATCAAACAAAATATATATGTAAAAAAAAATGGGACCATCTGACAGCGACATCTAGGACGTGTGCAGACTGACCTTATCCGAACGCGCTAACATAGAACGCGTTTAACAACAAAATTCAAAACGTCTCGTAACGGTATTGTAACCATTTTAAAGCTGCCCATCTGCGGAACTGTTGCGAACTTTATCCAACACTTCTTTGAGATTGGATGGTCACGTTCTCCTCTGTCTGAACAGCTCGGTCATGTGTTCGTTTCTCAAGCACCATCATGGGTGTTGCTGCCTCAGGATCCTCTGAACGATGGCTGTGTTCTCTGAGACACACACACACACACACACACTCACACACACACACACACACACACACACACACACACAAACACAAGCATAAAGTGTATGTTAAAACTTAAAGATTACATGGGTGTGGTACTATTGGACTCATAATGTATAGTGTGTGCGTATATATGTGTGTGTGTGTGTGTGTGTGTGTGTGTGTGTGCGTGTGTGTATGTATGTGTGTGTGTGTTTGTGCGTATGTGTGTGCGTGTTTGTGTGTGTGTGTTTGTGTGTGTGTGTGTGTTTATGTATGTGTGTGTGTGTTTGTGGGTGTGTGTGCGTGTTTGGGTGTGTGTGTGTGTGTGTTTGGGTGTGTGTGTGTGTGTGTGTGTGTGTGTGTGTGTGTGTGTGTGTGTGTGTGTGTGTGTGTGTGTGTGTGTGTGTGTGTTTGAGTGAATAATAGTTTGTGTGTGTGGAAAAAGTGAAAGGGATGTACCTCATATAGATCCGTATTCCCAGGAATGCAATGACGACAAGAAGGATGACGATGACAACCGACATGACGGCATAGATTGTAATGTGTGCCAGGTCGTCACTCTCCGCTAAGAAAAAGAGAAGCTAATAGCACTGAAATACTAACAGCACTTTTCAACGGAAGATCTATTTGGAACACGCATGCAAGCGCGTGCTGTCATACAAACAGATTAAATACGTATACATCTAAGGCCATTTTAAGTTTACCAACAGTGCTTTAAGCGAATGAACGAGTACGAGTACCTGGGCATTTTAGAGAGCAGCTAAAAAGAGAATTAATTAAAGCAATTTGATAAGTGTAAAATATACAGTTTTCAAACAAACTAATTCTATAGAAAAACAAGTCGCGTAAGGCAAAATTACAACATCTAGTCAAGCTGTCGAACTCACAGAATGAAAGTGAACGAACGGATTGCATTTTTTCACCAAGACTGTATACTCGTAGCATCGTCAGTCCACCGCTCGTGGCAAAGGCAGTAACATTGACAATCCAGAATAGCGCGGTAGTGGTTAAGCTGAGCAGGAAAGCACGCTTTTCTATATCTCGATTCTATTTAACTTTCTGCTCTTGTTTTTAATCCAAACATATAATATCTATATGTTTTTGGAATCAGGAACCGACAAGGAATAAGACAACATTGTTTTAAAATCGATTTCGGAAAGTTATTTTAAATCATAATTTTCATATTTTTAATTTTCAAAGCTTGTTTTGAATCTAAATATAACATATTTATATGTTTTTCTTGGAATTAGAAAATGATGAAAAATAAAATGAAATTGTTTGAATCGTTTTATAAAAAAAATTATTTGTAATTACAATTTTCCGATTTTTAATGACCAAAGTCATTAATTAAATTTTAAGCCTCCTACTTGAAATGCAATATCAAAGTCCGGCCTTTGTCAAAGATTGGTTGACCGAAATGTCAATCAATTACATTGAAAAATGAGGGGGTGACACAAGCATAAAGTGTATGTTAAAACTTAAAGATTACATGGATTACACACACCCACAAAAAGCCGGATATGACGTCATCAAAGACATTAGGTCTGGGGATATCATTCCCAAGAACTCTCATGTCAAGTTTCATGAAGATCGCTCCTGTAGTTTACTCTGAATCGATCCACACACACACACACACACACACACACACACACACACACACACACACAAACACACACACACACACACACACACACACATACACCACGACCCTCGTCTCGATTCCCCCTCTATGTTAAAACATTTAGTCAAAACTTGACTAAAAGTTAAAAGAGACGGTATCCCCGAAGTCAAATATTGTGACTTGAAACTTAGCTTTCGATACCAGAAAGTTGAACTAAACTTCGCCAACAAATAATTGCGACACATTTTGCACCCAAATTAGATCATTATTTCCCGTGTCATTTCATTCAAACTTTCTATGCCAATACTTTGGCAGTACTTGTATATCAATCATTTTGTCTAAACACATGCGATGTCATGACTTTTTTTGACACAAGTCAACAATCCTATGATGAGTTTTGAAACGTTATCCGGATCATGGAATAATTTCTGAACAGATAAAAACAATCCAACATTTTTTTTTCCCAAGCACAACATTGTGGGGCTTTTAATCAATAACATGCATCCGTCTACATAGTATCAACATTCCTCCTTCAACATTTATAATAAATATGTAAATGGCAAGTATACAAGACATGTAAATACAACATTAGGACATAACAGACAGACATATAACATACCGTTCGCCTACAAGTAAGGCCAGAACATAACATAACATGCAGATTACAATACTGATAAAAAGAGAGAGAGAGAGAGAGAGAGAGAGAGAGAGAGAGAGAGGGGGAGAGAGAGAGAGGAAGGGAGGGAGAGAGCGAGAGAAAGATGATGTGCGTGAATGTCTAAACCCCGTGCATGGAAAATCCAATACCGGACCACAAAGTCAGCAAGAATTAAATATTCCTTGACACATGGAATAGACCGATAGTTACCTGGCTGTTCAATAATAGTCGCATATGTATCATTGACGCGTTGCATCGGTACTGTGGTTGTCTCGATCATACTTTTTCCTGCAACATACCAATTGTGGGTAATCAACCAAACAAGCGAAACAGCAGCAACCAAGATTCGAAAGAAGAAAAATCTGTGATGTAGTGACCGCAAGCACTTTCATGGCTGTCTGAGGCAAACAAAAAGAATGCCCAAGCGAAAGCAAAGGAAAAAAAATATTTGCAGAATTCAGTCTGCAAAGACAGAGCAGGCATTTTGAAATAATTGAACTTGCAGACACTGATTAGTCAACTTGACTAAAAAATTTTAAGATAGGCTTGGAATCAAGACGAGTGTGTGTGTGTGTGTGTGTGTGTGTGTGTGTGTGTGTGTGTGTGTGTGTGTGTGTGTGTGTGTGTGTGTGTGTTTGTATGTGTGTGTGTGTGTGTGTGTGTCAATTTCAGGAGAACAACTAAACATATGGGCGTGTGTGTGTGTGTGTGTGTGTGTGTGTGTGTGTGTGTGTGTGTGTGTGTTTGTATGTGTGTGTGTGTGTGTGTGTCAATTTCAGGAGAACAACTAAACATATGGGCGTGTGTGTGTGTGTGTGTGTGTGTGTGTGTGTGTGTGTGTGTGTGTGTGTGTGTGTGTGTGTGTGTGTGTGTGTCAATTTCAGGAAAACAACTAAACATATGTTTATTAAACTATACATTTCCATTCTTCTTTGGTTTTCTTTTTATATATATATATATATATATATATATATATATATATATATATATATATATATATATATATATATATATATATGTATAGGTTACAACACGAGTGGTTTTTTATATGGCTTGTATTTCAGTCAAGACCCAGCGGATGAATATCATCGGGAGACACGAGCCTTTGGCGAGTGGCTCTCGATTGATATTCCCGCTGGGTCTTGACTGAAATACAAGCCATATAAAAAACCACGAGTGTTGTAATCTGTATATCCCATTCTACCATCAAACACAAAGTGTAGACTACTAGCGGCACTGTTGCGATCTGGGGAGTGTGAAACAGTGTTTTCAGCGAGACTTGGCCTTTTTGCAACCTTAAACTAAGTGACCGTCGCTGAAAAAATAAAACGAATGAGTGCATCTATAAGTACGCGGTAACACTACTTTCAGACCGTTTAAAAGCTTTAAGTAAAGGTTCATAAGTTGCAAGAAAGTAATGAAGTCGTATAGAAATCCATTTAGTTGAAGCGCACAATTCTTTTGCGTTTCAGGTCGGCGGAACGGGGAAACCGGTTTGGCCCCCATTTGGCTTACTCGACTCGATTCAGAATCGATTCCACGTTGTTTTTTTCGAACGCATCATTATACAATTAGTCTTATTGACAGAGAAGCAAATTTTAGGGAACACATATGTAGATTTAACCATTTGCTCCCTATTTGAAATGTATCTACATGTTTTGCGAGTGTGTTTGCATGAACCTAAACTGGTATGGGTGCGAGGAAAACAGGACCCAAGTCTGTCACCGCCGCTTGATTGCATTTTGAAAGAATATGACTGCATTACGGAAAAATACACACATGTTAAGTTCTTAGATACCTTCATCGCCAATGTGGACTTACTGCAGAGCCAGGCAAAAGAGTAGACTTGCTCGCAAAACACGTGAAACAGCTGATGATAGCGAAGCCCAACCGTGCCAGGTAAGGACGGTCTGACAGATTCTCAAAAGTCGTCTGCTAACGAAGCAAGGGGAGGGTACTCGTGTTTTTGTTTTGGTTCGCTAGCATCTGGTTATCTTGTAAGTTGAATGTTCGTTTTTTCCCACCTGCATTGCTTTCATAATGAAAGAAACGTTTGCTTATTGCATCTCATACATCAGATCAGTTCTGAGATTAATTTTTGCGTGCAACTGATATGGTTTTCTGAGCCGTGCAATACGATTTTGGAACTTCATACAAATGTGTCACATTGTTCGGCGCGAGGTCAAAGGTCGGGAGCAAAGTAGTTCTTCGCCCAAATCGGAATCTGCACTATCATATATTTTTTTGAGTCCATGATGTATTTATTGAGCTATAAAAATACAACATATATACCCATACTGAAGTAACAGAGACAAAGAAGGGAGGTCATGGGATATATATATATATATATATATATATATATATATATATATATATATATATATATATATATTATATATATATATATATATATATATATATATATATGTCACGGTAGAGACGAAGATCTGGGAGAAACGACGTTTCTACCAGTAGAGACGACGATCGGAGTTTCTACCGGTAGAAACGACGATCGGACTAGTTTCTACCGGTAGAAACGACGATCGGAATAAAACGTTTGTGTGTGTGTGTGTGTGCAATGTAGGTGATTTTGTCAATTATGAACACAGTTCTATCTTACCGGAATGAACTCATTTTTAACGTTGTTTACAGAGCACGTGCATTTGTGGGAAATGTATTGAGAATGTCAGCAAATATTGTTCACCTACTACAACTGCCTTCACTGACCAGACGAAGACAGCAATCACAACTTTTTTCTCCTTCAGAGTGAACACAATTCGTGAAATATCTCTGTTAGTTTGACTTCCGAAAACAGTATTCCCCAGACCTTCGTCATTCAAGCGTCAAGACAAGTCACCAACTGGGCAAAGGGGGCCTCCGTGTGCACGTACAGGGGAAAATGTAACACCGCTAAATGCAAGTGCAAGCGAGCAGCAGTACCTTGCTCTACAAAATGTCACCCTAAATCCACCCGATCGAGTCTGAACAAAGACAATCACTCTGGTGAGTGAGTGTACCCCTGTTCTGACAATTCTTCTAGTGCACTAAATGCAGTTCCAAACTGTCTAGTGATGAACACGCCTTTTATGGGGGAGGGGGGGGGGGGGAGAGGGAGGGAGAGAATTCCCTTGTGTATTATGTGTGCAATGTGAGGTGACTTTTACCAGCTGTTTTAAAGACTTGTGTATTATGTGTGCTATGTGAGGTGACTTTTACCAGCTGTTTTAAAGACTTGTGTATTATTTGTGCTATGTGAGGTGACTTTTACCAGCTGTTTTAAAGACTTGTGTATTATTTGTGCTATATGAGTTGACTTTTACCAGCTGTTTTAAAGACTTGTGTATTGTTTGTGCTATGTGAGGTGACTTTTACCAGCTGTTTTAAAGACTTGTGTATTATTTGTGCTATGTGAGGTGACTTTTACCAGCTGTTTTAAAGACTTGTGTATTGTTTGTGCTATGTGAGGTGACTTTTATCAGCTGTTTTAAAGACTTGTGTATTATGTGTGCTATGTGAGGTGACTTTTACCAGCTGTTTTAAAGACTTGTGTATTATTTGTGCTATGTGAGGTGACTTTTACCAGCTGTTTTAAAGACTTGTGTAGTAGTTGTGCTATGTGAGGTGACTTTTACCAGCGGTTTTAATGAAAAGATCAAAGTTTCTCTCGCTTTCAACTCGCAACCATCTGTTTTAAAAACTCTTGTGTATTATTTCTTCGTTTCTACTGGTAGAAACGTCGTTTCTACCGGTAGAAACTCCGATCGTCGTCTCTACTGGTAAAAACGTCGTTTCTACTGGTAGAAACGAGGATCGTCGTTTCTACCGGTAGAAACGACGATCCTCGTCTCTACCGGTAGAAACGACGTTTCTACCAGATCTTCGTCTCTACCGTGACATATGTATAGGTTACAACACGAGTGGTTTTTTATATGGCTTGTATTTCAGTCAAGACCCAGCGGATGAATATCATCGGGAGACACGAGCCTCTGGCGAGTGGCTCTCGATTGATATTCCCGCTGGGTCTTGACTGAAATACAAGCCATATAAAAAACCACGAGTGTTGTAATCTGTATATCCCATTCTACCATCAAACACAAAGTGTAGACTACTAGCGGCACTGTTGCGATCTGTGCAGGGTAAAACTGTTGCCAGCGAGACTTAGCCCTTTTGCAACCTTAAACTAAGTGACCGTCGCTGAAAAAATAAAACGAATGAGTGCATCGATAAGTACGCGGTAACACTACTTTCAGACCATTTAAAAGCTTTAAGTAAAGGTTCATAACTTGCAAGAAAGTAATGAAGTCGAATAGAAATTAATTTAGTTGAAGCGCACAATTCTTTTGTTTTGCGTTTCAGGTCGGCAGAACGGGCGAAACGGGTTTGGGACCCATTTGGCTTACTCGATTCAGAATCGATTCCACGTTGTTTTTCTCGAACGTGTGTAATTAGGCTTATTGACAGAGAAGCAAATTTTAGGGAACAAATATGTAGGTTTAGATTTAACCATTTGCTCCCTATTTGAAATGTATCTACGTGATAAACTGTTTTGCGAGTGTGTTTGCATGGATGAACTTAAACTGGTATGGGTGTGAGGAAAACGCGACCGACACGTCTGTCACCGCCGATTGATTGCATTTTGAAGGAATATGACTGGATTACGGAAAAATATGTGGACTTACTGCAGAGCCAGGCAAAAGAGTAGACTTGCTCGCAAAACACGTGAAACAGCCGATGTTTGATAGCTGAAGGCCCACACCAAAACACACTACCGACAGATTCTCAAAAGTCGTCTGCTAACGATGCAAGGGGAGGGTACTCGTGTTTTTGTTTTGGTTCGCTAGCATCTGGTTATCTTGTAAGTTGAATGTTCGTTTTTTTCGACCTGCATTGCTTTCATAATGAAAGAAACTTTTGCTTATTGCATCTCATACATCAGATCAGTTCTGAGATTCATTTTTGCGTGCAACTGATATGGTTTTCTGAGCCGTGCAATACGATTTTAGAACTTCATACAAATTCTGTGTCACATTGTTCGGCGCGAGGTCAAAGGTCGGGAGGAAAGTAGTTCTTTGCCCAAATCGGAATCTGCACTATCATATATTTTTTGGAGTCCATGATGTATTTATTGAGCTATAAAAATACAACATATATACCCATACTGAAGTAACAGAGACAAAGAAGGGAGGTCATGGGATATATATATATATATATATATATATATATATATATATATATATATATATATATATATATGTCACACGCTTTCCTTCTTTGCCACTACTAAAGCAAACGTGTGCAAGATTGTATGTTACACGCTTTAGGAGCATGGCAAGAACGGATTCAAACTCAAAATCGTCCCTCCAAAAGCCAAAAAATGCACACACGACTTTTATTTCTCCTGCTGTTATCGTTTCTTCTCTTTACAAATTCTTCAACGCTCAGAATACTGAAAACGGCATCCCAGACGACAGTACTGTTTCCATACGCGAATTTAGCTTCCCTTGGAAAGTGGCTCGCTCAAGAGGCCTGTTAGTCTAACACTATAAGGACAGAGTTCTGAACATAGATGACAAAGATTCCGGAATGAACAAACATTTCGCGGATGCAGACACAGAAAGACGTCATGAAGAATGCGATGCTTCAAAAGATACAGACTGTGACGATGACTGTGACGTCATTCACATATACCGAGACGTCATTCACAGTTGTTCGGTCACTTCCGTCAAAAAGTAGATCTCTCCACAATGGCTGCTCCTGTGTTTAGGTTTGTCAAGCTTGAGTACACAAAACGTGTTTGTTCTCTCCTCTGTTGAAGCTGTGAGACATAAATGCTATTCCGACTAGGTCGTGTGACAGGGTTTTCTTCCACACTCGACTAGCTGATGTCTAACTCAGCCTGACGGCTTCGTTAGACAATCAACGTAATCTCGTGTGGAAGAAAACGTCTGTCACACGACCAAGTCGGAATAGCAGGTAATATCCCATGACCTCCCTTCTTTGTCTCTGCAAATGTACTCTAGGTATATTTCATTGTTGTCTTATTATATCTATGATGTATCTCGAAAGGCTGAATCATATCAGATCTCGGCTTACGCCGCCTGATATGATTTCAGCTTTCTCGAGTCGACATTCAGACTGATAAATGTTGATATCACAGTCAAATCTAACGATAACTAATAACATTTCGTCATCTGAAGTCCAAATTTACTTATTCTTGAAGTTTGAAGGGAAGCGTCGAAACTTTTTAATTTTTTTTAGAAAAAAAGTTATAAGGTGGTTTTTTTGTTTTTGTTTTGTTTTTTTGCAATGTCATTTTCCACCAAATATTGTCCACATTTACATTTAATTCGTTTTAAAAGGTCTTAAAGTACTCATTCATGAAGTTTTAAGGGGGGGGTCAAAACTGACTGGCCTAGTCAGTTTTGACCGGGGGGGTCATTTTAGGCTAGCTGATTTTGACCGGGAGGTCATTCTGGGCTAGCCCAGAATGACCCTCCCCCAAACTTGTGGAGATGCATACATGCATTCATGTATGCGTACATTCGTTTTAAAAGGTCCTAGTGTACTTATTCTTGAAGTTTCAAAAGAAGCGTCAAAACTTTTTTTAAGTTTTTTTGGGATTATTTTTTGTTTTTTTGGGGTTTTTTAAGATCATTTTTCCAACAAATTTTGTGCACATATACATATATTTCGTTTTAAAAGGTCCTAATGTACTTATTCTTGAAGTTTGAAGGGGGGGGCAAAACTGACTGGGGGGGTCAAAATTGGCTAGCCCAGAATGACCTCCCGGTCAAAATCAGCTAGCCCAGAATGACCTCCCGGTCAAAACTGACTATGTGTCAAAATGGCCTGTTACACCGGCTCTCTCAACTAAAACATAAGTCAAACTAGCAATCGTTAAAAACCCAGTCCGTCTCTCACCAGTTGTGTTCAGGAAATGCTCTTGTGAAGTTACAGACGTGCTCGGTACACACACTCTTATCGGTACATCATCGACTACGATTGTTCTCTGGACAAGCTGTTTAATACATGTTGCGAGTATTTCTAGCTCTTCTGCGGTGCAGTAGGCCCAATAGACGATGAAGGTGTCCAAGATATCAGGAGATGCGTGTGTAACCACTAGGTATTCAGTCAAATCCGTGTACTGCTTTCAACTGACGGGGACAGCCAAGCCACCATTATGCACCGACTTAACATAGATCAACAGGCATGCTTTTAAATTAAGGTATTGTGCAGAGGTTAAGCCCTCAGTGCCTCATCTGAACAGACAACTAAAGCTTGATGTTTCCGTCACACTTTGTCTTTTAGATCTTCATGGGATATACAGGTTACAACACTCGTGATTTTTTATATGGCTTGTATTTCAGTCAAGACCCAGCGGGAATATCAAAGGGACTCACTCGCCAGAGGCTCGTGAGTCCCTTGATATTCATCCGCTGGGTCTTGACTGAAATACAAGCCATATAAAAAAAAAAAGCACTCATGTTTGAACCTCTATGTATATGTCTTTGATGACGTCATTTAGGCCTTTTTCTTGTGCAAAGTTGGAAGACGACCTAATTTTTTCTGTCAAATTGCTTAAAAACATTTTGTTACACAATGTTTGACTCGGTCAGGACTGAGGGTTTGCATTTCAGCTAAGAAGCTAATTAATCAGTGCTTTCATTAGAATTCTATTTGTTTTTATTGAAATTTCAATTACAGCTTTAAAACTGATTGCATTGTATTATTAATTATATATATATAT
>NW_027126894.1:0-3000 GCF_037325665.1 Littorina saxatilis | reverse complement strand
GAGAAGGCTCGTCCCTCTTACTCGCCGAGTGACTCTCCGCCTTGACCAGTACACAGCACACCGAAATGACCAGGAGAACTCGGCGATACATGGTTGATGGTACGGCCAATGTGTAAACACTGATGTTATTCACCCTTTTACTCGGAGTCAAATGTTGTAAACACTGATGTTATTCACCCTTTTACTCGGAGTCAAATGTTGTAAACACTGATGTTATTCACCCTTTTACTCGGAGTCAAATGTTGTAAACACTGATGTTATTCACCCTTTTACTCGGAATCAAATGTTGTAAACACTGATGTTATTCACCCTTTTACTCGGAGTCAAATGTTGTTCAGATAAGCAAAGGTTTAAACTGTACATACAAATGGTGGGCAATTTGGTTTCAAGTACTCCCAAACAACAAAACTCTGTGTGTCTGAAGCAAAGAACAACTTGCCTTTGTCTGTCTTGGTCAAGTACCTTTCCCTTTGCCAGCTACGTCGTGGCAAAATCTGGTGTCAAAATTGACGGCCAAGGTTGACTTTTAGGCCAAACAAAAAAAATAGTCTGTTTACGGTAACCCGACCGACCCTATTTTTTTCGCGCGACCCTAGACTTTTTTTTTGGCATTATTTTTGGGGGAAAAAAAAAAATCTTTTGGTTTTTTTGCAAAATAACGTAAAAATATGGTTTTTGGGAAAAAAAAAAAAATCACGACTTACCGACCCTATTTTTTTGGCCTATGTTACCGTAAACAGACCTATTTTTTTTTGGCCTTATTGAGAATGACCTGCTTTGGTTGTCCTTATCTGTTGAAGAACCGCCCTGATATGGCCCTTCGTGGTCGGCTGGGCGTTAACAATCTGTTGAAGATATTTGAGATTAGGGGTTGTACGGAATACAATAACATATCATGAGTGTCAAAACGTGCAGTCAATTTTGGCTTTTATTTTTTAATGAATTGGTTTGAGTATAAGAGCTAGAGGTGTTCTTATCTACTCTAGATATGTGAAACTGGGACGCAGGCAGAGCTAAAAAAAATGAGACAATATGAAATATGATTATTTTCTAAAGACAGTTTACGACCCTACTAAAAAGTTGAATAGAACTGATGTCACGTTTTTTCTTTCTCAAAATTAAGTGCACTGCAGAAGAGTATCTTGGAAATCGTTTTTAAGTTGAGTTTCTAAGCTAGTTCAGTCGCGCCGTTTAATACTAATTGTACTTAAGTACAGTTTCTTCCTCACAACTCTATGAAAGTACAGTTAGTAATAAACAGCGCTTTATAGTGGACTATCGGATGCACATGATGTCTGCGCTGCATCATCCAGGATAGTAGTCATGTGCTCGCTCACCACTTTGAGGCCCTGCCCTCAGGACGTCGCCTCCGCACTCCCAGATTCCGCACGCTCAGAACTAAGAACAGTTTTATTCCAAAGTCAATTGGCTTTTTAAATACCTAAGTTAATTAAAACTAGTATGTGTGCCGGTGAACATATGCACTGATTTCTGTGATGAATATTTTTTATATTCTTTGATGTGCACCCTTATGCTGAGTGTGATAACCCTCGAATGACTAGTCCTGTGATAAATATTGTTCAATGACATATCTAGTCCTGTGATAATGATAGTTTTTAGCGGTAAACTTTTAGCTAAAGCTGACGGCAATTTACCTATTTGGAATCATGTTACTATTCCTGTTAGTGTACATATGCGTGCGCGAGTGTAGTATGCTTCGTATGGTATTTTTATCTGTTGTCTTATTATTTGTTTTGTCTTTTAATGTGCACCACACTGAAATTTCTCTGTATGAGATAATAAAGTATTCGTATTCGTATTCGTCTCAATAGTTTTTGAGCTTAAATGGATAATACGTACGAATGTTTTTCCTCATATCGCTTCCAAAGTTAGACCACAAGATTCCGCGCTTACAATTGTGTTAACTTACATGAGGGCTGCCTTCACTTTACAAAAACAGGTGTGTTAAAAGCTGAATTAAATGTCGTAACATCGGGAAAGGAAGAGCACTCTTTGTGGGTTACTTCTACTGAGTTACTTCCCTTGTTTATGTACGTGATGAGGTTACTAGTCGCAGGGTCAAACGCTTTAGTGCCGCTAAGGGGCTGACCGCTCACATATGTAACTTCAGCAGGACCGACGACGTACTGCAGATTATCCCAGCCCGCTACACGTTGCATGAAAGGAAAACAGGCCAAGTACTCATTATAATCCCTATCGCGGCATAAATAATATGCAGTGCGTGGTCTATGCCGCTGAAACTGCGCAAGTATATTCTGCCCATTACTAGTCGCAGCGTCGAACGCTTTAGTGCCACTAGGCGGCGCTTCTGAACTGCTTTCTGTTTCAAACACCGGAGAGGCGCAGCGCCATGACAACATTCACTTGACTTGATTATATTAATTGCCATGACATGCGCGTCAAGATCAAAGTACAGTGGATTCCCCAGATTCGTCTCAATTACCAGAATCCCCCCCCCCCCCCCCCCCACCTACCCTCCCCCCCTAACGGTCAGATCAGTAGTATCCCTTAAATGGTAAGTTTTGAGTTCAGCTTTGATATCAGTGATTTATCTTTGGGCTTTGCTCTGTCACGCGCACAGTTTGACGCACGCCGTCTATCTGGTTGTTGTTCACAGTGATAGTTGGAGTTGAGTCGGGCCTGTCGCGTGAACCTGTACTATGCAAGCTATTTTGACAACTTGTGTTGATCGTATCTGACTGTCGGTCTTGGGGGGGGGGGGGGGGCGGTGACGTGTAGCAATAAACGATTGCACTTTTCATACTAAAACTAGTTTAGTCTATGTCCAACAGCATTTATGGTTTAACAGAACTTTCATTAATGTTGTCATTAGCTCCTATTGTCAATTCAGGAGAAAAACAGAGAGCCCTAGGATTGCCTGCTGAAATCAACCTCACATCATCATGTCATCATTAAGAAATAGAGAGAGAGAGAGAGAGAGAGAGAGAGAGAGAGAGAGAGAGAGAGAGAGAGAAATAA
>NW_027126893.1:0-5000 GCF_037325665.1 Littorina saxatilis | reverse complement strand
TTTGATGAGATATACACAATTGTATGCGTGTTTAGGTGGTATCTGCACTTATGGCAGAATGACCGAGGTCTTTTACGTGCCACTGTGGTGACACGGATGTGGGACATGGCTACCGTCTCTGGGTCTGCACATAAAGTTGACCCGTGTCCGTCCCGTTCCGGCCCGGAGTCGAACCTGCGACCTTAGGATCACAAGCCCAGTGCGCATTTTGTCACTGCGGCATTACCAAACCGACCAATAGACACATGATATATATGGTCACATGATAATGTACTTGTCTCCGATTGGTCGTTGTCACAGCGTTGGACACTTCGGTTGACGGAAAGAAAGACTAGGGAGAGAGTTGGTATTCGGGTGACGAGTGGGAAGGGTTTGTTACACTTATCTCTTCAAAGCAATAACATGTTGGCCAGAGACTTCAGAGACTTCAAATAGGTAATGGGAGTGATTGCTTCATGTGGACATGTTTCCTGAACGGCACACCAATTCGCTCCATAAAGAAGTGTTTGTTTCTTGGAAGTTAGGAATAGTATTGGTTAACAATTGTATGTCCAGAGATTGTGGCATCAGCACGATGAGTTGAGGGATGTTTGCACACACACACACACACACACACACACACACACACACACACACACACACACACACACACACACACACACACACATACATACACACACACACACTCACACACACACACACACACATACATACATACACACACACACACACTCACACACACACACACACACACATACACACACACACACACACATACACACACACACCGTCATACACACACACACACACACACACACACACTCACGCACACTCCCAACCACACACACACACACACACGACACACACACACACACACACACACACACACACACACACACACACACACACACACACACACACATAATCCAGACATAGACATGGCAAAATCCTGACAGCCCGGTCCCCAAGAATCTCCCACTTTTAAATATACATACGCAATCTGCGAGCACTTCAAATCCCATGTGCGTCTATGCCCAGTTTTCAGTCTTTCTCTTTTCTGACATTTTTACATTTAGTCAGTTTTGACTAAATGTTTTAACGTAGAGGGGGGAATCGAGACGAGGGTCGTGGTGTATGTGCGTGCGTGCGTGTGTGTGTGTGTGTGTGTGTGTGTGTGTGTGTGTGTGTGTGTGTGTGTGTGTGTGTGTGTGTGTGTGTGTGTCTGTGTGTGTGTAGAGCGATTCAGACTAAACTACTGGACCGATCTTAATGAAATTTGACATGAGAGTTCCTGGGTATGAAATTCCCGAACTTTTTTTAAATTTTTTTGATGACGTCATATCCGGCTTTTCGTGAAAGTTGAGGCGGCACTGTCACGCCCTCATTTTTCAACCAAATTGGTTGAAATTTTGGTCAAGTAATCTTCGACGAAGCCCGGACTGCGGTATTGCATTTCAGCTTGGTGGCTTAAAAATTAATTAATGACTTTGGTCAATAAAAATCTGAAAATTGTAAAAAAAAATAAAAATTTATAAAACGATCCAAATTTACGTTCATCTTATTCTCCATCATTTTTTGATTCCAAAAACATAAATATGTTATATTTGGATTAAAAACAAGCTCTGAAAATTAAATATATAAAAATTATTATCAAAATTAAATTGTCGAAATCAATTTAAAAACACTTTCATCTTATTCCTTGTCGGTTCCTGATTCCAAAACCATATTGATATGATATGTTTGGATTAAAAACACGCTCAGAAAGTTAAAACAAAGAGAGGTACAGAAAAGCGTGCTATCCTTCTTAGCGCAACTACTACCCCGCTCTTCTTGTCAATTTCACTGCCTTTGCCATGAGCGGTGGACTGACGATGCTACGAGTATACGGTCTTGCTGAAAAATTGCATTGCGTTCAGTTTCATTCTGTGAGTTCGACAGCTACTTGACTAAATGTTGTATTTTCGCCTTACGCGACTTGTTATTTTTCAGTTCGTCTGCGAATCATGGAAATCCACCCAAAATTACACAGGAGTGACGAACATTGCACAAGACATAGCGATTTTTTTTGTCTGCGTGGAAGACAGGCTACCCAACCTTCAGGCGGCTCCCAAGGGCCTACTCATGCGAGAAGGAGCGACTCATTTTACTGGAACAAAAACCCATATAATTGATTCTTTTTGTAAGGTGAGAACAGGTTGGTTACTGCGTAGGTGGGTTTTGATCGACGCTGGTATCTGCGGTCGGGAAAAACTTGCCACAGGAGAATAGTCTCCAAGCCAAAGCAATTGAATTTGCCACAGGGCACCGCCATGAGCAAAACTCTCCAAGCCAAAACAATTTTAAAGCTGGGAAAAAAAATGTACAATTTACCCGAAACGATCAAACACAGCTTTCGGGTGTTTTTTTAATCTAAGATGTACATAAATATACCACTCCGACCATAAGGAAACAAACAAACAAACAAACAAAAAAAGTTGACTAAATATAAAAAAGACCGAGAAGAGCCGATCGAGTCAATCCGAGACTAACCGAGAGGACCACGGCTGTTCCAGGCAAGCGAAGGCCAGCAGTAAAAATAGCCAGCGGGGCGATATCACTTTGTATACAACTCTCCTGTGTTCACTTTCAAGTGAATAACTATCGTTCTGATATCATTTTAAAGTGAAGCTAAAGAAACCTGGTATCGGCACTACTGTGCATCTCCTATGATCTCAATGGTATCAAGGCACGGGTCATAGAGATCAATTTAGATCTAGATCTATTTCCGGTTGTGTTATTTTCCTTCCACCATTCCTCGATGGAAAAGAGTTCGTGTTGTTTTTGTTTTAATTTTTGTCTTTGTCGTTGATCATTGTATACACAAATTACACAAACGTCATCTTGTGAGGGACCAAAAAATATTGAAACTCTCGGATGATTTTTTTGTGTGGTATCAACCTCGACCTACGGTCTCGGTTGATACCACAAAAAAATCATCCTCGAGTTTCAATATTTTTCGGTCCCTCACTCGATGACGTTGTGTAATCTCTATGTCCGCACGTCGCTGGGCATATCAGCGCAGCTCAACGTTGCCAGAGACCAAAGAAGCTTTACTCAGGTCGCAGCGCGCGGCGGCTCACTGGAGGAATGTTTGAAAACTATCTGTGCTCGACTGCGAGCAGACCACAGGCACATTACACCCAATAAAGTTTGGACCTGTACTGGCAGAGAGCGAATGCAAATTATTGTAGGCATACAGACGCAACATAGCATATACAGACAATAACACCCACAACACTTCAACAGCATATGAAAGGAATAAAAATAAATCCGCAAATCGCGCACAATACACCAGTTAGAAAAACAAGGAGTACCAAAGCGGCGTGCAGAAACTAAACTGACTCGGAGACTGAGAAGAAACATTTATCACACGATGTGGATAGCAAACATTAAAATAAAACAGATAAGTCAAGCAAAACATAAACACAAATATCGAAAACACAATAAACAAAGGTAAAGAAAACAAAAAGAGATGCTTGCCGACAGTCAGTGTGTGTGTGCGTGGTTTGTGCGTCAGCGGGGTGTGTGTGTGTGTGTGTGTGTGTGTGTGTGTGTGTGTGTGTGTGTGTGTGCGTGCGCGTGCATGCGTGCGTAGGCTACGTTCTTGCGTGTGTGCGTTCGAATGAGAAAGAAGAGAGAGAGAGGATTGAAGAATGAGGTCACGCCCTCTGTCACATGAATACAATCATATACACACACTGAAGGCTACCTCGGACACGAACACTTGCCAACAACTGTGGTTGGACATGCTTTTGAAATGGAATATTTTTTCGACATGATTTCTGGACATACGAATCCCGCTGTGTTGCCTACTGATGTTGCGAATGATGAAGGTTTTGCCGGAGTTGACTGACCTTGAGGAGGGATTGCATCAGGCGTTTATCGTCTCAAATTATATCCTTGCTACTTTTCAGGAGTCAACTATTGCCATTCATGGTAACTTGGATAGTCAATGTTTTTATTTGTTTGATTCCCATCAAAGAAACAGAAATGGTAACCATTCTTCAAATGGCGCTGCAGTTTTGATGTCATCAAGTTAATTCCTTTGCAGAATTGATTGATTTTCTCAAAAGCCATTATCAATGTGTTTATCAATTAACACCTGTTCATTTCTGTCCAACTGCAATGCAAACTCAATGTGGAGGAAACAAGGATTCATTACAAACAAGTCATCCCTGTACATCAACAGATTTATGTACCTCAATCAATACTGCTAGTATGAGTGACAGGAATCTAAAAGAAAAAAACAACCAAACGCAAATGTACTACTACTTCTACGACTCGTTTGAATGTAAAACAGAAATGTAACACTATCTGTGACAATGACGGTTCTACGACTCGTTTGAATGACGGTATAGATCGAACCTTAACCCACAACTACGAAAATTTGTGTCAGACTTTTTTGAACAGGAAAATATGCCTCTGTTCAACAGTAACCAAAACATGGAAGATGTTTTTGAAACTTTACAGAAATGTAACACTAGCCTATCTGTGACAATGTTGCTTTTGAATTGAACCCACATTTGTTGAACAGGAGAGAATGTTCCTGTTCAACAGTGCCCAAAACACTGAATCTGACGTTTTTGAATCTTTTCTGTCATCTAACTGAATCTGACGTTTTTGAATCTTTTCTGTCATCTAACCCAATTGCTCATGACTTCATCGATCTTGAACATGCCTAATTTTCAAAGAAAGACAGACAAAAGCGAAATCTGCATGTTAGCAATCTGCCTGAAATGGTCAATGCACTTTTGTAAAATTGTCACAGCTGTTATGCACTTTTGTGAAATGGTCAGTGCTGTTGTGCACTTATGCAAAACTTGGTGCTGTGCTGTTAACATTTGAACAAAATGCATTTTGTTCAAATGTTTAGTGCAACTTGCTACTATATAATCGCTGTATGCGCTTTGTGGTAATAATGCACTGTTGTGAAAAGTTTGCGCTAAATGTTGGCACTATGC
>NW_027126892.1:0-1000 GCF_037325665.1 Littorina saxatilis | reverse complement strand
CCCCCGTCGCGATATAACCTTCGTGGTTGAAAACGACGTTAAACACCAAATAAAGAAAGAAAGAATAAAAGTATGGTCACCATAGAATGGTGTTGAAGTACATGGTAGTACGTCGAAAACTGTTTGCTGCCTTATCTGTCTTTTTGAAGACTGCACGCAAGAAATAACGCCTGCCCTTATAATTTTCTGCGATCATAGGTGGTCACTGCAATATCACTTCACCGTATTTTCAAGTCTATTTTTTAATTCATGTTACCAGTCGTTTTTATGTGAAGGCAGGATGTTTAGACCTGGTCTTTTGACCAAGTTCTCATGAGAGTGGCCGTCATCTTGACTCTATTCAAGTGAAAAGCGCTGTCACATTATTTTGAATATATATCTATATATTGTTTCAATCAGATGACGTTGTAATGTAATGAGTAAGCATTCAGTCACGATTAGTTTGCGTGCTGACTTTGTAAAGGCGGATTGGATGGGATATAATTTTCAACGAGCGTCTCTTAACCTGTTTGTAAAGGTATGTCGCGAATTGTGTAGCCAACCCTCGTATGATTTCAGATAAGCAGCACTTTTTGCCCCCCCACCCCTCCCCCTCCCCCGGCCACTCTAAAGACAAACATAATACGGGTGATTGTTTTTGGAAAGTGCTGTTTGTATGTGGTCCATTACCTTTGGAAAATGCAGTTTGTTTTGGTGCCTTTGTCTTTTGAAAGTTCTGTTTGTTTGGAGTCCTTAGTTGGCCTGCACTTACCGGCGGTAATCATGACGCTCACGTCATGGGGTTCAGGGAAGAATAATTATAAGCCATACTACCGGTGCGCTTTGATGCATATATGCATATGTATGTTATTTCAGCTGGTAAGTGCTTTTTCTTTGCCGCCCTTGGTTACAGTTCTTCCCCTTGGTTGTCGGGAGAGGCAAGGACGCTCACGTCATGTGTAAGGGCATATCATTATTCCAAGAGCACCCCATTAGCAAATTCCAAAGTACCGGAACACTG
>NW_027126891.1:0-10790 GCF_037325665.1 Littorina saxatilis | reverse complement strand
CAAACAAGTCGCGTAAGGCGAAAATACAACATTTAGTCAAGTAGCTGTCGAACTCACAGAATGAAACTGAACGCAATGCAACGCAGCAAGACCGTATACTCGTAGCATCGTCAGTCCACCGCTCATGGCAAAGGCAGTGAAATTGACAAGAAGAGCGGGGTAGTAGTTGTGCTGAGAAGGATAGCACGCTTTTCTGTACCTCTCTTCGTTTTAACTTTCTGAGCGTGTTTTTAATCCAAACATATCATATCTATATGTTTTTGGAATCAAGAACCGACAAGAAATAAGATGAAAGTGTTTTTAAATTGATTTTGAAATTTTAATTTTGATCATAATTTTTATATTTTTAATTTTCAGAGCTTGTTTTTAATCCAAATATAACATATTTATATGTTTTTGAAATCAGGAAATGATGAAGAATAAGATGACCGTAAATTTGGATCGTTATATAACAAATGTTTTGTTTTACAATTTTCAGATTTTTAATGACCAAAGTCATTAATTAATTTTTAAGCCACCAAGCTGAAATGCAATACCGAAGTCCGGGCTTTGTCGGAGATTACTTGACCAAAATTTCAACCAATTTGGTTGAAAAATGAGAGCGTGACAGTGCCGCCTCAACTTTCACGAAAAGCCGGATATGACGTCATCAAAGACATTTATCAAAAAAATGAAAAAACCGTCTGAGGATATCATACCCAGGAACTCTCATGTCAAATTTCATAAAGATCGGCCCAGTAGTTTAGTCTGAATCGCTCTACACACACAGACACAGACACAGACACACACACACGCACATACACCACGACCCTCGTCTCGATTCCCCCCTCTATGTTAAAACATTTAGTCAAAACTTGACTAAATGTAACAAGTCGCGTAAGGCGAAAATACAATATTTAGTCAAGTAGCTGTCGAACTCACAGAATGAAACTGAACGCAATGCCATTTTTCAGCAAGACCGTATACTCGTAGCATCGTCAGTCCACCGCTCATGGCAAAGGCAGTGAAATTGACAAGAAGAGCGGGGTAGTAGTTGCGCTAAGAAGGATAGCACGCTTTTCTGTACCTCTCTTTGTTTTAACTTTCTGAGCGTGTTTTTAATCCAAACATATCATATCTATATGTTTTTGGAATCAGGAACCGACAAGAAATAAGATGAAAGTGTTTTTAAATTGATTTCGACAATTTAATTTTGATCATAATTTTTATATATTTAATTTTCAGAGCTTGTTTTTAATCCAAATATAACATATTTATATGTTTTTGGAATCAGAAAATGATGGAGAATAAGTTGAACGTAAATTTGGATCGTTTTATAATTTTTTATTTTTTTTTACAATTTTCAGATTTTTAATGACCAAAGTCATTAATTAATTTTTAAGCCACCAAGCTGAAATGCAATACCGAAGTCCGGGCTTCGTCGAAGATTACTTGACCAAAATTTCAACCAATTTGGTTGAAAAATGAGGGCGTGACAGTGCCGCCTCAACTTTCACGAAAAGCCGGATATGACGTCATCAAAGACATTTATCAAAAAAATGAAAAAAACGTTCGGGGATTTCATACCCAGGAACTCTCATGTCAAATTTCATAAAGATCGGTCCAGTAGTTTAGTCTGAATCGCTCTACACACACACACAGACAGACACACGCACATACACCACGACCCTCGTTTCGATTCCCCCTCGATGTTAAAATATTTAGTCAAAACTTGACTAAATATAAAAAGAAGGGACACAGCCTCGCTTTGGAAAAGGGCGGAAGAATACGCTCTCTGGAAAAGTTAGCGCACTCTTTAACAGTTTTAAGCGCATTGCCATTAGCCAATCAACTGTTTCACATCAGTCATGTGACACCAGTACTTCCTGACAATTATGTTTGTTGTTGGTAATTTCATGAATAAATCATAGCAGATGTGTCTGTGTGTTTATGTGTGTGTCTGTGTTTTGTATATTGGTGTGTTTGTGCATCTGTGTGTGTCTGTTTGCATGTGAATGTGTGTGTGTGTGTGTGGTGTGTGTGTGTATGTGTATGTGTGTGTGTATGTGTGTGTGTGTGTGTGTGTGCCTGTGTGTCTGTGTGTGTGTATATGTGTATATATGTGTATATATGTGCGTGTGTGTGTGTGTGATTGTGAGACCGACTTTATCCGAACAGTAAGTAGGCCTATGTCTGTTCTGAAAACGTATTTGTTCAAACATCCATGCCGACAACGACAGTTTGAGAGGAGGCGAACGAGGAGTAAAATGCCAAGAAAATACTAGAACCGAACCCTTTCATCCTCGCCCTTGAGGAGCAAATGTACATGACAAATCACATAATGCAAATAGACAAAAGGTTATTACTCGCACTCGTCAGGTGGGTTTTTTGTGTCCGAACCATCTTGATTCTTCTGTGCACACAGGTAGGTTATCAGGTGTAACATGCTCTTGACATCAGCGGGATGCACTATTGTAACATCCTTGATATTTTGTGACGAATCAGGAATGAGGTGATGCCTGTTTGCTTGAGCGGATGATATGTGTGTTGAGCTGGGGTGTGGGGTGGAGTGTGTGTGTGTGCACGCGCGCGTTTGTATGTGTGTGTGCGTGTGTGCGTGTGTGTGTGTGTGTGTGTGTGTGCGTGTGTGTGTGTGTATGTGTGTGTGTGTGTGTGTACGTCAGTTTTTTGCGCGTACGTGCGTGCGTGTGTGTGTGTTTGTTGTGTGCGTGTGTGTGTGTCAGCGTGTGTGTCAGATGAGGTGATGCCAGTTTGCTTGGGTGGATGACATGCGTGTGGAGCTGGGGTTTGCGGTGTGGGGGTGGCCGGGGGGTGCCCGCGCGCGCGTTTTATGTGTGTGTGTGTGTGTGTGTGTATGTGTGTCTGTGTGTGTCTGTGTGTGTCTGTGTCTTTTGTGCGCGCGCGCGTGTGTGTGTGTGTGTGTGTGTGAGTGTGTGTGTGTGTCCTGGTGTGTACAGATTGTTGAGCCAGGACTGTATAACCCCAGCCGAAGCAAAAATAGAACTTGGGAAAATAATCTTCCAATCGGACAGACGACAAATCAGAGTGTTATCAACTTCGGCTCCGGATGTATCGTTATCACAGACGAAAAGAATGTCTCGTCACGCCAAGTCTCGTTTTCAAAATGACAAAACTTTTAACGTTTCCGGATGAAGTATCCTTAGTTTTTAAAGTCTATCTTTAACCCACCTGTTATCAAATTTAGAAAATAAATCTGTCTTTCTTTCTTTCTTTTTTTGTTTTGTTTTTAAAGCAAGCACAGTTAAGCGTCATCAGAGAAAGCCGTTAACTTTTGATTGAAGGACATTTAACTAAGTCTTCTTTGTTTTAATATTGGTGGTTTTTTTTCGATTTTATAATTATGTCCGGTTTTTTTTTTCTTTCCTTTATTTATTTTGCCCTTTGCTTGTTCTTGTTTTATTATTTCATTTTTTCAAGGAAATAAACAAAGAAAAGGGGATACAAACAGTTGAAAGAAGACAGAAAAAAAGAACATGGTAAATAACATCCAGCAGGAATTTAACCTGCAAACCAAAATGTCTCTTTGAGTATGTGTGCTTTGTTTTCATTCTTTCCAGTTTATTGATTTCTTTGACATATCCACAGAGGGACCATAGTAATTTATTTAGCAGTGCTTTTGTGAAAAAGTCTGGCTGTCAATGGCTAAGTTTCGGACCTTATGTCAGAATGAAGTCATATTCTGTTTGTTGTTTCCTGCCTTATCAACCTTTGAACTTACAAAACATTTTAATTAAAACTCCTATTAAATTTAGTGTGTGTGTGTGTGCGTTAGTGTGTGTGTGTGTGTATGCTTGCGTTAGTGTGTGTGTGTGTGTGTGTGTGTGTGTTAGTGTGCGTGTGTGTGTGTATGTGTGTGTGTGTGCGTGCGTTAGTGTGTGTGTGTGTGTGTGCGTTAGTGTGTGTGTGTGTGTGTGTGTGTGTGTGTGTGTGTGTGTGTGTGTGTGTGTGTGTGAGTGTGTTGAATCCAAACAGAATCACCTGCGTCTTAATCTTCTCGCTTTTTAACAATTTCTAGCGCCATCATTATTTGTTGTTCCAATATGGTTAGGGTTAGTGTTAGGGTTAGGGTTAGTGTTAGGGTAAGGCAAACATTTTGTTTAAATGTATGTAATATGGGATATGTGTAAAAGGTAGCTCCGTTTTCATTTTCTTTATATTGCGAAAATGTTGTTTTAGTATCTTCATATCTTGTAAGTTTAAGGTTTGTCTTTATTTTTTTTGTAACGCAAACATTGAGTCAGAATACATTGGATTATGAATATCTATTATAGTGCAACTTCATTGTTATATAAAACCATTTTTTGATAATTAAAAGTGATCGTTTAGTTTTGTCTATAAATCAAACTTTGAATTTTCTTTTTAATGCAAACATTGAGTCAGAATATGTTGGATTACGTATATCTATTATAGTGTAACTTCATTGTTATATAAAACCATTTTTGATAATTAGAAGTGATTGTTTAGTTTTGTCTATAATCAAACGTTAAATTCTTTGTAGAACCTCAGCAAATGATCTTTTTTTCGGATTATTACAGATAAATCTGTTATATTCTCCGTCTTTATGTTCCTTGTGATACAAACATTGTATTAGAATGTCATGCATTACAGGTATATTTTTCGAGGAACTAAAACAGGTCCTAGAGAGAGACAGACCTCAGGGGAATGCACTCTTGCCCCTCCTTTTCTTTGTTATTACCCCCATAGTCTCGTCGCGAAGATACGATAACTTTTCCCCCCTACAATTAATCAAACAAAGCATATGATAACAGGATATGGTAACGGGGCTATATAATCTGCACTACCCGCCCGGGAGATTATAACATCGCACGGATATTGACGTTTCATCGGGAAGGCAGCGCTGTTTCAGAGGATAGCTTGTGGATGCTCAATCAAAAGTAAATTGTCTGACCGGTAAAGGCTTTGTAATTAGAGATTTGCAATCTTGAGTGGTGCAAGAGTTACGAGGCTGTTGCAAGAGTGGAACTCAAAGGTGAGAAATGAATTGTTTGTGAAAGTAACACAGTTAAAGCTGTGGTTTATTTATGACTTTGCGGGGCTACGAGTTTGAAAAGATAGGACTGAAAATCATGTACAGAATTCTGTACAGCAAACACTACCCGAAACCCCATCTATACGGCGTGTATGCCCTTGAGAGCTTCAGTCTACGCTTGTATTTTGCAAACTCGTAGCCCCGGATAGTCATGAATAGACCACAGCTTTAATGAAGGATCAAACCAGCGTCACCCTCATAAGATAAATACCTATCTCAGTGTTCGGCATGTCTGTAGTGAAACTACAGGGGAAGCTACTGGAAGGGTATCTATCATGTGTTAGAGAGTACACACTCTCAGACCATCGGAAACCATTGCCACGGTAACGTGAGCAAAACTACCGATCTCGTTTCTCGAGTTAGGCAATTTTCTTAATGATACAGGAAGACTTGTTTCGAGAATGTGAAGGTATGCAAACGCTTTTTGTGGGTTGTTATGCAATTTTGCAGATTGAAAATGTTGCTGTTAGCTCTTTATCTCAAGTTTCTCCCGTGGAAACAGATCGAGATAGGCAGTTTCCAACGTGTAACTAAAACAAGTCGCGTAAGGCGAAAATACAATATTTAGTCAAGTAGCTGTCGAACTCACAGAATGAAACTGAACGCAATGCCATTTTTCAGCAAGACCGTATACTCGTAGCATCGTCAGTCCACCGCTCATGGAAAAGGCAGTGAAATTGACAAGAAGAGCGGGGTAGTAGTTGCGCTAAGAAGGATAGCACGCTTTTCTGTACCTCTCTTTGTTTTAACTTTCTGAGCGTGTTTTTAATCCAAACATATCATATGTATATGTTTTTGGAATCAGGAACCAACAAGGAATAAGATGAAAGTGTTTTTAAATTGATTTCGACAATTTAATTTTGATAATAATTTTGATATATTTAATTTTCAGAGCTTGTTTTTAATCCGAATATAACATATTTATATGTTTTTGGAATCAGAAAATGATGGAGAATAAGATAAACGTAAATTTGGATCGTTTTATAAATTTTTATTTTTTTTTTACAATTTTCCGATTTTTAATGACCAAAGTCATTAATTAATTTTTAAGCCACCAAGTTGAAATGCAATACCGAAGTCCGGGCTTCGTCGAAGATTACTTGACCAAAATTTCAACCAATTTGGTTGAAAAATGAGGGCGTGACAGTGCCGCCTCAACTTTCACGAAAAGCCGGATATGACGTCATCAAAGACATTTATCCAAAAAAAGAAAAAAACGTTCGGGGATTTCATACCCAGGAACTCTCATGTCAAATTTCATAAAGATCGGTCCAGTAGTTTAGTCTGAATCGTTCTACACACACACACAGACAGACAGACAGACAGACACACACACGCACATACACCACGACCCTCGTTTCGATTCCCCCTCGATGTTAAAATATTTAGTCAAAACTTGACTAAATATAATGAGATAGGCAGATTGTTCAGAAACCAAAGAAGGTTTTTCGTGTTTTTCTCAAAACATCAAAACATGACATAGGCCATTATCTTTTGAGCGTGACGACAAATTGATTAACACCACCGGTTTTGTTTGTTTGTTGTTAAACCAGAGAGAAAATATTCTTGTGTGAAAGTGTCAGTAGGGCCCAGGCGTATTGTGGGGCAGAAGTATTTGTTGTTTGTGTGAATGTATGTTTGTTGTGTGTGCTTGTTTTTTTCGTATGTTGGTGGTGCTGTTGTTGTATTGTTATACATGTATTTAAAAATAATCACATGTTAAAAGAAAAGAAAAAAAAACACGTTTTATTTGTCATGCATGGGACCGTACTCCGACACCACCTGGGTAATCACAAACGGATGACATCATATATTTTTAGCTAATCAAAACGTGAATTCTAATTTTAGCCGATTTATATCGGAAAACCCACTTGATCTTAGTGTGTGTCTGTGTATCTCTGTGTCTGTGTCTGTGTGTCCGGTTGCGTGTCCGTATTGTGTGTGTCTGTGTGTGTATGAGGCGGTCGAGAGCATCTTTTTCTTTCACTCACAGGCGAGAAATATATATTTTTTAAACCAAGGTAAATAACAGTATTATGAAAATAATCTATGATTTAATGTTAATACATTATTTTCCATACAGGAGACATTTTAGAAAAGGACACATCACACTGCGAAGCAAACAATACAAATTAAAGACAACACAAACAGAGAGATGAAGATTGTTGCGAGCTGGCCTTTGGGTGCGATCTTGGTGTTTTCTTCGTTCCATTCAGCCAGTTGCCATGGCTACCTTCTGGAACCTCCCTCACGCTCTTCCATGTGGAGGGTTGGCTTTCCAACGCCTAAAAACTGGAACGACAACTCACTCTTCTGTGGGGGATATGCAGTAAGAAGTGTGTGTGTGTGTAAGAGATACAGAATACTATATGGCTTGTTTTGTCATATTAGATTTACATACGTGGTGGGTTGTTTTTTTTCCAAATGCTAGCGAAAGCAATATTTTCAATATTTGAAAAAGCAACGAGTGTACATTTACAGAATATTACATGGCTTTTTTTGTTGTGTCATATCAGATAGCCATACTGGGTGGGGTTTTTTGCGAGTCAAAGCGAGCTTTTCAATATGTGACCCTCCACCACGGAATGAGTCGCATGTCACCTTTGCATGATTTTCATATTTTTACATTTTCCTAAAGAGTGTTTTATGCTCTATCCAGTGGTGAAAACCGTTTTAGAAAAGAGCGAAAACTGTTTGAGTTATAAGCCTGTGACTAAGGTGACCCTCACACTGTTACCAGACACTCCCCGGACTTATATTAAGCCTAGCGCAGAACCGCGCGAGGTGACATGTGACTCATTTCGTGGTGGAGGGTCACATATTTGAAAAAAACAACGAGTGTAAATCTAATAATTATGACACTGCAAGCCATGTACTATTCTGTTTGTATGTACCCTTTTGAATTGACCAATGGATATATGTTAGTCTACTGTTTGCTAGTTGTGGCTCTGATCACTTTGACATTAATAGTAAAGCTTTAATAGATGGTTTCAGATTGACTGGGAACCCAGACGAGTGTTGTGGTGTGTGTGTGTGTGTGTGTGTGTGTGTGTGTGTGTGTGTGTGTGTGTGTGCGGTGTGTGTGTGTGTATAAGTGTGTGCGGTGTGTGTGTGTGTGTGTGTGTGTGTGTGTGTGTGTGTGTGTGTGTGTGTGTGTGTGTGTGTGTAGAGTGATTCGCAGGAAAACTAGATCTTTCTTAAACTTCACATGTGAATTCTTCCAGATGATATTCCCAGACGTTTTTATCATTTTGTAATAAATGCGTTTGAAGACGTCAAATCTGGCTTTTCATTAAAAGTTGACGTGGCATTGTGGCGACCTTTTTATTTTAACCAAATTGAATGAAAGTTTGGTCAAGGATTGAATGTTTGCTCGGACGCTTTAACATTTTCATTAAACCATTAGCCCCTGGAGCAATTTTTTTATTAGTGCTTTTGTGAACAAGAAACAATTAACAAGTGGCTCTATCCCATCTCCCCCCCTTTCCCCATCGCGATATAACCTTCGTGGTTGAAAACGACGTTAAACACCAAATAAAGAAAGAATTAAACCATTAAAACCAAGAGGCGAAGCCTTCAAGGCTCACGTAAGAAATATAGACAAACACAAACCCAATCACTCCCACACATACACACACACACACACAGTAAGCATAGGTGAAACTGTGCAAGAAAGCGAGACACTAGATCTAGATCTGTCTGTCTGCATGTAGCCTGTAACTTACAGGGACACGACTGCCAACTAGTCTCGGCCCGCTCAAAATATCAATGACCGAGACTTTCAGTAATTCCTTCGCGTGACGTCTAACCCTCTTACGCCATAATGTGACGTCTTCAAATGACAAAATGTTAAAGTTTCTACCACAGACATACACACGCACATACGCACGCACGCACGCACGCACGCACAGACAGACAGACAAAGTTACGATCGCATAGGCTACACTTACGTGAGCCAAAAAACCGGTTGCATTGTAATCGTCATAATTTTCTGAATCCACAAATATATACGTACACATGTCATGTTTACTCTGAAAATGTGCTCGGAATGAACGGAAATTGGTTATTTAAGTACTAGGTTTGCATGCTTCGCGGAGAGGAGCGCGGCTTGTCTCGGGTCTTCGGATAACTCAACTTACTGCATGTTGTTTCTGTGATGACTGGTTTTCAGTGCAGTATATTTCTCCTACAAGTTCAGGACGACAGATTGACTCAATGTTTTGATATCGCTTCCTGGCGACTTGTCTTTCCTTTTATTTGTATGAGAGCAGTTAACTCTTTTGTCCCCCAGCATGGGTTAACGAATTGATACAAGTTAAAACGTACATCTTGTGTTTTGGAATGTGCAATGTAGCCACTTTTTGAGATATGTGGACCCGTGGCGAGAGGATTGGATAATGTTTCGATCGTATGGAAGCCAGAGAGAATAACTGACTGGACTATATTTTAAAAGAATAACAGGTTCAAAGGCAAAATGTCTTTTCTTACAACCTATCTTTATAGACATAACACATAAACCAAGTAGTACACGCAGGGAAAAAATACAGACAATAATTACCAAAATAATAAACGCACTCAAAATAGTAAATACAGAAAAGTTAGAAAGATCGCGAACCTAGAAAAACTGTGTTTTATTTCAATTATTTGATTGATTGATTGATTGATTGATGAATTGATTGATTGATTGATTGATTGGTTTGATGATTGTATATTTGATTGATTGTTTGATCGATCGATCGATCGATTGATTAATTGATTGATTGATTGATTGAGTAAGTGAGTGAGTGAGTGAGTGAGTGAGTAAGTGATTGATTGATTGATTGGCTATGATGATTTGGTTTGATGATTGGATATTTGATCGATTGCTTGATCGATCGATCGTTTGATTGATTGATTGATTGAGTGAGTGAGTGAGTGATTCATTGATTGATTGATTGATTGATTGAAAAATAAATACATTAATTAAATTCATTAATCAATTGATTGATTGCGTGATGATTGATTGATGATTGTGTGATGATTGTGGGATTAATTGATTGATTGATTGAGACAAAAATTAATTGATTGATTGATTGATTGATGATTGATTGATGATTGATGATTGATCAATCGATTGATCGATCGATCGATAGATAGATAGATAGATAGATAGATAGATAGATAGATAGATAGATAGATAGATAGATTGATTGATTGATTGACGGATTGATTGATTGATTGATTACTTGATTGATTGATTGATTGATTTGTGTTGCTTTATCGTTGCCGTTATTTTCTCGTTCCTACTTTATCGTTTACTCTTTCCTCTCCATATTTGACAGAATCAGTATAGCGCCCAAGGCGGAAAATGCGGCATCTGTGGTGACCCTTACCAAGGCCCACGCGAAAACGAGGCTGGGGGCACATACGCTACAGGCACCATCAGTCGGAAATACACGCAAGGGCAGATTATCGATGCGACTGTTGTTGTTACAGCCAATCATCTTGGCTGGTTTGAGTTCAAAATCTGTCCCAACAACAACCCTGAAAAGTGAGTACAAAAGGAGAGTTATATATACAAACACACGTCTAGATATACGACCGCATATGCGCACTTCCGCACACACGCACACGCACGGACGCAAACATTTGCATTAACGCACATACACGCACGTGCGCACGCACGCACACATACACAAACAGACACAGACACACACAAACACACACACACACACACAAA
>NW_027126890.1:0-65000 GCF_037325665.1 Littorina saxatilis | reverse complement strand
GTGTGTGTGTGTGTGTGTGTGCGTGTGTGTGTGTGTGTGTGTGTGTGTGTGTGTGTAAGCACGCGCGCGTGCTGCGTCCGTTTCAGTGAGTGATTTCTCAAAAAAGTTTTATATTAATGAGCACACACAAAACTTGCCCCCCCCAAAAAAAAGAAGAAAAAAAGAGAAGCATATTTTACAAACTGAACAGGAAAAGCGCGCATGATTCATAAAAAAATGATAGCATTGGCGGGGCTCGAACCAGCGACTTCAGGAACTGCAGCGCAGCGCTATACCACTGACCTATGCGGATATCTGTCGAAAATGGAACATTTAGGAATGCCTATTTTGTGAGATGTAAAACACACGGCAAAGCTCACTGTGCAACCCGACTCAGTGAAAGGCCCGTTGGCAGACTGTGCCGTGTGAATTAGGTCAGTTCGACCGTCGCTTACCCCGCCGCTTTGCACGACTAAAAGTTGGATGATATCTGCACGGTCTTCCCGCTACCGCCGGCTCAGTTTTTTTGTGTGTTTTGTTGTTGTTGCTGCAGTCACGTAGGCCATGTCCAGTTATACACTTTTGAACAAACCGTTATCATATGTTTGTGTCAGTCGGCAACGGCTGAGCTCACACAGGCACATAAAAACGGCTGTTCCGTTTTACTCCCCTGTTTGTACTACATCTTTCGACTTTGGGCATTTTGTGGTATTTAGGGACAGAAAGTAATTGGTTTAGTCCTGTTTCATCGGGAAGTTAGCAGAAAAGCTGAAAAACATTCCCGAGATCAGAAACAGCTGGTTTACGGGAGATGGAGGGGAGCACAGTGACCAGAAACAGCTGGTTTACGGGAGACGGAGGGGGGCTCAGTGATCAAAAACAGCTGGTTTACGGGAGACGGAGGGGAGCTCAGTGATCAGAAACAGATGGTTTACGGGAAATGGAGGGGAGCTCAGTGATCACAAACAGATGGTTTACGGGAGACGGAAGGGAGCTCAGTGATCAGAAACAGATGGTTTACGGGAGACGGAGGGGGGCTCAGTGATCAGAAACAGAGGGTTTACGGGAGATGGAGGGGGGCTTAGTGATCAGAAACAGATGGTTTACGGGAGACGGAGGGGGGCTCAGTGATCAGAAACAGATGGTTTACGGGAGACGGAGGGGGGCTCAGTGATCAGAAACAGATGGTTTACGGGAGAGGGAGGGGGGCTCAGTGATCAGAAACAGATGGTTTACCGGAGATGGAGGGGGGGCTCTGTGATCAGAAACAGATGGTTTACGGGAGACGGCGGGGAGCTCAGTGATCAGAAACAGATGGTTTACGGGAGACGGAGGGGGGCTCAGTGATCAGAAACAGATGGTTTACGGGAGACGGCGGGGAGCTCAGTGATCAGAAACAGATGGTTTACGGGAGACGGAGGGGGGCTCAGTGATCAGAAACAGATGGTTTACGGGAGACGGAGGGGGGCTCAGTAATCAGAAACAGATGGTTTACGGGATATGGAGGGGAGCTCAGTGATCTGAAACAGCTGGTTTACGGAAGACGGAGGGGGGCTCAGTAATCAGAAACAGATGGTTTACGGGAGATGGAGGGGGGCTCAGTGATCAGAAACAGATGGTTTACGGGAGATGGAGGGGAGCACAGTGATCAGAAACAGATGGTTTACGGGAGACGGAGGGGGGCTCAATGATCAGAAACAGATGGTTTAATTACAGGAGACGGCGGGGGGCACAGTGATCAGAAACAGAGGGTTTACGGGAGATGGAGGGGAGCTCAGTGATCAGAAACAGATGGTTTACGGGAGACAGAGGGGGGCTCAGTGCTCAGAAACAGATGGTTTACGGGAGGCGGAGGGGAGCTCAGTGATCAAAAACAGCTGGTTTACGGGAGACGGAGGGGAGCTCAGTGATCAGAAACAGATGGTTTACGGGAGACGGAGGGGGGCTCAGTGATCAGAAATAGATGGTTTACGGGAGACGGAGGGGGACTCAGTGATCAGAAACAGATGGTTTACAGGAGACGGAGGGGGGGCTCAGTGATAAGAAACAGATGGTTTACGGGAGACGGAGGGGAGCTCAGTGATCAGAAACAGATGGTTTACGGGAGAGGGAGGAGGGCTCAGTGATCAGAAATAGATGGTTTACGGGAGACGGAGGGGAGCTTGAAATAGACGTTTTCCGGAAATAACTCTGTCAGGATTTTCGGCGGTCTCGAGGAGTGAGGAGCCCCTGTACCGCAGTCAGATTTTTCACAACATCCGGAGCATGTTTCACGCCTCCGACAGGCTGTAGCCCGTAATCGGGACGAAATTTACTATGATGGGTATGTTATGCGGCGTGCGCTAGACATGGTACCATTTTCTTTCAAAAATATAATCATCGGAGCCACGAACCGCCACGGATGGCTTACTCATCACTGGAAGTGTTCGCTAAGCACGTATGTTTTTATAAACTCAAGTGACCTCAAGCCAAACTCACGTGATCTCGATGATCAAACACGTTGCGATACGTGCCAGCGATCCTTTCCAACACAAATTCTGAACTCCGATGAACTCGTGAACGCTGATTTTGGAAAGAAAAAGTTATTATATTGTGCGTGTGCTGCATGGCACACACATCGGAGTTGGTTGTTCGTCCCGAAACAGCCCGTCGGAGGCGTGGAGCGCGCTCCAGGTAAATTGTGAAAAACCTGACTGCGGTACAGGGGCTCCTACTCCTCCAGACCGCTGATAATCCTGACAGAGTTATTTTCTAAAATTGTCTATTAGGATCGGAATGAAATTGGTCAATTTGGGCCTGTGCACTATGTACAGACTTACTACTGGGCAATAAATTACAAGAAATTTGAAGGTTGCAGCTTTATAGATTTCTTTATCATTTGGCAGGGCATACTGTGCTATTAAGTTGGGTGGTGTTTCTTTCTTCTTTTTTTCTTCTTCTTTTTTTTTTTGGGGGGGGGGGGGGGGAGGGATCTGTCTATCTTAAAAAAAAAAAAAAAGGGGGGTAACCACCAACTCCATGCCAAGTGTCAAGATTTCTGAAGCATCGTCGCCAAAATACTTATTTTGAATAGACAGAGTCTCAGCTATTCAGTGATTCCGATAACCTGTTTACTGAAAATCGAAGCGATCGAAATCGAAATGTATAATTAAAATGAATGTAATTCTTGTGCAAAACAATCCTTGTTGCATAATATGATACAACACACACACAATTTCATACACATTGTAACATAATATTGAGTGTTTTCTTACGGTGTGGTGACGAATTTCAAAGATTCGTAATCTGCGGCTGTGTCGTCATCGCCGTTAGCAGCTGTGCAACTGTCGACCAAAAACTCAGGGAATGCTGCACACAGACACACACAAACACACACACACACACACACACACACACACACACACACACACACACATACACACACACACACACACACACACACACACACACACACACACACACACACACACACACACTTATTCTCGATAATTGCCAAGGTTTTTCTTTAAAATGTAAAAAAAAAAACACTAACGTACTGGGTTTTTAGACACAATTCCATTTGAAAACTTGCTGGAACTTTGGAAATTATTTACGAACATTACCAGTGTTTCCCTTTCTAAAACTTACTCGGATTTGGAACGCTAGTCTTAAACATTACAAAATTGTCCCCTTCCGATATTTACTTGGACACGGTGGCCTAGTGGTAAGGCGTCCGCCCAGTGAGCGGGAGGTCGTGGGTTCGAACCCCGGCCGGGTCATACCTAAGACTTTAAAATTGGCAATCTAGTGGCTGCTCCGCCTGGCGTCTGGCATTATGGGGTTAGTGCTAGGACTGGTTGGTCCGGTGTCAGAATAATGTGACTGGGTGAGACATGAAGCCTGTGCTGCGACTTCTGTCTTGTGTGGGGCGCACGTTAAATGTCAAAGCAGCACCGCTCTGATATCACCCTTCGTGGTGGACTGGGCGTTAAGCAAACAAACAAAAAAATATTTACTTGGATTTGGGACACTATGCTTTAACATTGCCAAGGTTTCCCTTTTAAAAACGTACTGGCATGTTGGGCTTCGTTCCACACAATGCCCCTATTCTCCACATCTAAAAAGCTTTGTACCTTGCAACAGCTTTATTAATGTAACCGAGTGCCGAAACACTACGATCACCTCGGGAAGCGAAGTGCAATCAAACAGGATTGAAAATGTTAGGGCTAATTTCTTAGCCCTATAAAAACTGTTATGCAAACCCGAAGGTTTCCATGAACATACAGACAATCGGAAACCACCAGACCCCATCACAAACAGAACTCTACAAACCACAGGTGTTGACTTTAAAGGCCAACAACCCGGGTGCAGAGTCCGTTGTGAAAGGAGCGGTAGCCTCCCCTGTCACAATCGCCCCCGTTTGAAATGAACTTCGTCCCGAAGTTCCGAACCGGGAGACCACTGTCCATCCCAAGTTCGCAGAATGGGAACAGCACGAAAATGTTCAGTGGTCATATTATGCCATTACCTGAACATATCATGCCGAGTCCCATCCCTGCTCGCAAGCGCCAGATGTGATAGTGTGGAGTGGAAGGGGGAAATAGGCCAGGAAGCATAAATGAGACGCCAAGACAGAGGTTGCGATAACGTGACTTTTAATTAACGTACACCAGAAAGTAGACACCAGAAAGTAGACACCAGAAAGCAGTGTCTGATGACACATGAAAAGAAAAGAAAACATAATATAAGTACATGGCATAACAAGTAAAACGCACCATTCATACCAATGCATCCTAACCATACATACATTCCACAATAAACCTATGAATGTATGACTGTATCATTTGTCAAAATAATCATGACAAATATAGACAAGTAACAATACAGCCAAAATCCTGCAGACACAGCATTCTCTGAAAGAGAATCCACAGTGAGTTAAACAACTCCACAACAGCTAATGTCAAGGGAAGTAACCAACATCTTCCCTTAGGCCTAAGCCTTGCATTGGAAAATGCTCTACATAAATTAACCAACTGCATGAACCGCAACTGCAAAATAATTGTTATTATTAAGTATGTTCATCGCCATGAAGACACATCTTCATCGAGTTGAATAATAACGACAAGAATAAGAAAGATAACTCAGGCATGTGATAAGCACAAGCTCCCATGCTTCAAAATGAAGCGTTAGACAACAGTCTATTACTTTACAGGGAAGCGCGACTAAATCATATCGCTTTAGATTAAAAGTCTGTTTTGCATCTATGCGACTGCACAAAATGTTAGGTTGTTTCAGTCGCAAAGTTCTTCTGTAGGCAAGCGCCTTTAAAGTGCAACATGAGAATTAATAGTCAAAATTGTGCAGCCTGTAGACAATATCTTCCTATTGTCTGAAATCTTAACTCAGAAGATCTCTATCATTCTCATGCCTGAATTCATCAAACTCATGATACGAGTTCATTACCCAAAATATATGTGTCAACCATAATTCCCGTTCATCAATTGTAGGGGTTTCTGCGCCTAAATCGTAAATAGGTAGCTTTACGGGCCAATGGCACTGAGGGCTTAACTTTGGGCTTTTAACCGACTACTACTCAGACTTTACTGATCTCCAGAAATAATATGTGATAAAAATGGGGAAAATGGCAACGATACACATGGGTTACGATACACGCGCGAGTTTTATGTGCTAGACATTATTTAGCCCAGTGGAATGCTAGTACAAAATGTGTATATGTGTTTTCCCCAAACAAAGCCCATTGAACTGGCGGGAAAATGAGAACGAGTCTGCCTTACTTGATTCTTACGAGTCTTTAATTCACAAGACTCTAAAACAACTTTAGAACAACTGGTCATCAAATATTAGAAGTTATTAACGCTCAATTTCAGCGTCAAAATGTACATATATGCAAACATCATAGCATCAAATGAAACATAAGAATAGAGCATAAGGAAAGAATACAGCATAAGGAATGAATAAAGCATTTAGTTACTTACAGATTCTCCTCAGTGAGCACACGTAAAAGGAACACAAAACCTGCTGCTGACGATAGTCGCGAAACACAAGGCCACAGGTTTCGGAATTCTGTTACAACCACACGTCGACCGTTTACAACTTGGCGACTATCGTCAGCAGCAGGTTTTGTGTTCCTTTTACGTGTGCTCACTGAGGAGAATCTGTAAGTAACTAAATGCTTTATTCATTCCTTATGCTGTATTCATTCCTTATGCTATTCTTATGTTTCATTTGATGCTATGATGTTTGCATATATGTACATTTTGACGCCGAAATTGAGCGTTAATAACTTCTAATATTTGATGACCAGTTGTTCTAAAGTTTTTTAGAGTCTTGTGAATTAAAGACTCGTAAGAGAATCAAGTAAGGCAGACTCGTTCTCATTTTCCCGCCAGTTCAATGGGCTTTGTTTGGGGAAAACACATAATTTTTATACACATTTTGTACTAGCATTCCACTGGGCTAAATAATGTCTAGCACATAAAACTCGCGCGTGTATCGTAACCCATGTGTATCGTTGCCATTTTTCCCATTTTTATCACATATTATTTCTGGAGATCAGTAAAGTCTGAGTAGTAGTCGGTTAAAAGCCCAAAGTTAAGCCCTCAGTGCCATTGGCCCGTAAAGCTACCTATTTACGATTTAGGCGCAGAAACCCCTACAATTGATGAACGGGAATTATGGTTGACATATATTTTGGGTAATGAACTCGTATCATGAGTTTGATGAATTCAGGCATGAGAATGATAGAGATCTTCTGAGTTAAGATTTCAGACAATAGGAAGATATTGTCTACAGGCTGCACAATTTTGACTATTAATTCTCATGTTGCACTTTAAAGGCGCTTGCCTACAGAAGAACTTTGCGACTGAAACAACCTAACATTTTGTGCAGTCGCATAGATGCAAAACAGACTTTTAATCTAAAGCGTTATGATTTAGTCGCGCTTCCCTGTAAAGTAATAGACTGTTGTCTAACGCTTCATTTTGAAGCATGGGAGCTTGCGCTTACCCCATGCCTGAGTTATCTTTCTTATTCTTGTCGTTATTATTCAACTCGATGAAGATGTGTCTTCATGGCGATGAACATGCTTAATAATAACAATTATTTTGCAGTTGCGGTTCATGCAGTTGGTTAATTTATGTAGAGCATTTTCCAATGCAAGGCTTAGGCCTAAGGGAAGATGTTGGTTACTTCCCTTGACATTAGCTGTTGTGGAGTTGTTTAACTCACTGTGGATTCTCTTTCAGAGAATGCTGTGTCTGCAGGATTTTGGCTGTATTGTTACTTGTCTATATTTGTCATGATTATTTTGACAAATGATACAGTCATACATTCATAGGTTTATTGTGGAATGTATGTATGGTTAGGATGCATTGGTATGAATGGTGCGTTTTACTTGTTTATGCCATGTACTTATATTATGTTTTCTTTTCTTTTCATGTGTCATCAGACACTGCTTTCTGGTGTCTACTTTCTGGTGTCTACTTTCTGGTGTACGTTAATTAAAAGTCACGTTATCGCAACCTCTGTCTTGGCGTCTCATTTATGCTTCCTGGCCTATATCTCCCCCTTCCACTCCACCCTATCACATTGAATTTAAAAACTAATTCTGAATATTACCAAGGTTTCCCCGTCAAAAACCTTACTGGGATTTGAAACACTTGTCCTGAACGTTAACCAGGTTTTGCTTGCATGCAAAAACTTACTTGAGTTTAGGATACAATTGTTGAACATCACCTTTCAGGAATGTTTCAGGAATGTTTTAAACATCGATGAAACATACTGTTGATAATAACCTGACGTCCACTTACCTTGTTGATTCATTAATCATAATTGAACTAATTACGATGACGTCACACCTGACGAAAATCTTGACAAGGTGCTCATAACTGTTGCTTTAAAAGCGGCCAGCTTACTTGAACGGAGCTATGTTGAACTCGATATATCTGGTATTTGTTTATGCAGTTATGATGACAAGAAATATGTGTTTGCTCTAAACGTGGTACGCAACATCCTGAGTATTGTATCGGTACGCTACTCATATCAACAATATCGAAATAAACAACAACGTCGCAACAATTCATGTGAACGGCTTGATCGATTTTCATGGCAAAATGTCACGCCGTTCCCCTTTTTGTTTTCCAGCAACACAAGGTAAATTGTTTAATAAGAGTTTAGAAAACATTGCCACAATAGTGGTTAGACTGGCACTATTTTCTCATGTTGGCTGATGCGGTAACGCGCATTAAAATGTGTATCTGCGAGTGATAGTTGAGTAAAAGCGAAATTATATTCTCTGAAATTCCACTCAACAGGCAAGCAGTAATGTCTTGTGTGTGTTATAGTATTTCAGTATTTTAGTGTGTGTGTATGTGTGTGTGTGTGTGTGTGTGTGTGTGTGTGTGCGCGTCTGTGTGCGTGAGTGAGTGCGTGCGTGTGTGTGTGTGTGTGTATGTGCGTGTGCGTGTCAGTGAGTGCGTGTGTGTGTGTGTGTGTGTGTGTGTGTGTGTGTGTGTGTGTGTGTGTGTGTGTGTGTGTGTGTGTGTGTGTGTGTGTGTGATGACCATGAAAATGACGAGCATGTAAAGAAATAAAACTATTCAATATACAAATTATTCTTGAAATATATAAATGAACCTCCCCCTCTCACTCCTTGTCCCACGTTATCTATGTTGCTCTGTCTTTCTGTCTCTGTTCCTCTCCCCATAATGTGTGTGTGTGTGTGTGTGTGTGTGTGTGTGTTTGTGTGTGTGTGTGTGTGTGTGTGTTTGTCTGTCTGTCTGTCTGTCTGTCTGTTTCTCTCCCTCTCTCTCTCACTGCCTCTCTGTCTCAATCAATACGCAAGGGGGAAAACTGCCAAAGTAAAATCTAGCCTCTTTTCTATTAATCAATCCTTTTCGTGTAATATATTGTGCTAAAATGGAAAAAATCACCACAGTTCCAAAAACTGAGGGTACTAATTACATGACATGCAAGGGGAAAAAAATGCAAAAGGAAAATCTAGCCTCTGTTCTATCAATTGATGATTTTCATGTAACATTATGTGCTAAAATGGAGAAAATCACCACAGGTCCAAAAACTGAGGATACAACGCTAATAGCCTTATTTGTGCAAAAAGTACTACTCTGTATTTGACAGTTTGAGAATAACTCGTTTGAAATATTTTGTTGCAAATGTATGATTCTTGGAACACCCAATTGCTATCCCTCTTCTAAGTTAAAATTGCAAACAGTGCAGAAAGTATATTTTAGTGTAATTATAATAATAATAATAATAATAATAATAATAATAATAATAATAATAATAATAAGAACATTTATATAGCGCTAAATCAAAAACTTTCGTTAAAAAGGCTTGCTCTAAGCGCTTGACATCTAAACTAAAACGTCATTCACACTCTTTGCAATGATGTACAAGAACTTCATGTCACACTCTTTCATTCAGTATAGCACCATTCACACAGTTGTTATTCTGTACAAGACAATAAGTTAGTCTAACATTTAGAATGTTCATAAGATGAAAACAAGAGAAAACCAGACTGATTAAAACAACTGCTTAGTGCTAACAAAGCATGAATCTTAATGATAACGTAATACATATTTAACTGTTAAGACCATAAAAAACCTATATGCTAAAATAACTTCGAACTTTTAAGAACTTCTTATAAGATACACAGCACATCTAGATAAACACCAGAATGATAAAACAAAAGGCAACTCGTTAAAACTATTAAATGCATCAATGTCTAAAACACGAAAGACTCAAATATAAGATACACAATTCTCTAGAATTGTTTATTAAAACTGAAACCGACCTGCTCAAAGTAAACCATACCCGAATATAACCATAAACGAATATTTTGGGGAAAAAAAAATTCCTGATTTAAGGGTTATATATCTCTGATAAGGCTTGACAGTTGTACTGTTGAAGAGAAAACTGTAAATAGATTGTGGCAATTCAAAGCCAGGTCCCTCCACTATGTATACATTTTGGAGAGATGTACCTAACAGAACGCTCTCAGTAAAACTACAAAATCAACGTAAAGGCTTAAAATGAAAGGACGTTACGCAACACCAGAAATAAGAACCCGAAGGCACAAATGCATGACGTAGTTACGAAATATCGACTGGTGTTTCATTTACAGAATTCATCTGGCTTGCTACTGACTGGAAAGTGTTTGTTTTTCTCTTTATAATCATACTTGCAATGTACTGTTTTTGAGATAAGTACTGCTTCGATGGAGCATTTATTTTGGTGTTTAGTGGGTCAGCTTCGACCCCAAATTGCGCATAGCTGAGGACTGCCAGGTGACATTACCCGCTATTACGAGCTAGTCGTGTGACAGAGAGTTTTCTTGCACACGAGACTGTAGATGTTTCACGACGGCTTTAGCCGGAGTGAAACAGCAGCAGTCGAGTGTGCAAGAACACTCTCTGTCACACGACTAGCTCGTAATGGCGATTATGTCTCACAGCTTCAACAGAGGAGAGAACAAACACGTTTTGCGTACTCACGCTTGATAAACCTAAACACAGGAGCAGCCATTGTGGTGAGATCTACTTTTTGACGAAAGTGAACGAACAACTATGAATGACGTCTCGGTATATGTGAATGACGTCACAGTCATCGTCACAGTCTGTATCTTTTGAAGCATTCCATTCTTCATGACGTCTTTCTGTGTCTGCATCCGCGAAATGTTTGTTCTTTCCGGAGTCTTTGTCATCTATGTTCAGAACTCTGTCCTTCTAGTTTCAGACTAACAGGCCTCCTGAGCGAGCCACTTTCCAAGGGAAGCTAAACTCGCGTATGGAAACAGTACTGTAGTCTGGGATGCCGTTTTCAGTATTCTCAGCGTTGAAGAATTTGTAAAGAGAAGACACGACAACAGCAGGAGAAATAAAAGTCGTGTGTGCATTTTGGGGCTTTTGGAGGGACGATTTCGAGTTTGAATCCGTTCTTGCACATGCTCCAAAGCGTGTAACATACAATCTTGCACACGTTTGCTTTAGTAGTGGCAAAGAAGGAAAGCGTGTGACATACTGATATATCATGTCATGAAATTCATTCGAATCTATAGATTCAGAAAATATATGATTATTGACTATACACAACCGGTGCATTAAACTATCTTTTATATGCTCCTTTTCTGGGTTTGGCCGCTCCAATGCTAGTCTTTAACATTACCCTAAGCTTTACTTTCAAAAATTCATCAAGTACTAACTTGAATTTTGGATACAATTGTTGAACATCATCTTTCAATACCTCGATGGGATTTGGGACACTAGCTTTCCTTTCAAATACTCACCGGCGTTGGTTGGTAGGAGGATGGTTACGGTAAGCGCATCTCCCACGTTGACAGTTTGTCCGGCAGTCAAAGTGGAGCCTGTTTTTCCCAGAATGTCAAAAACCAGCGGTGTTGACCCTTCGCCGCCCACCGCTCCAGGGTCCAGGTAACTGCCAGAACAGGATCCAGGAATGATTACTTTCGAGTCTCAGGAATGGTTTGTTTTAGGTGTGACGGGATTGCCGTCAGCACGATAACGTTTGTGACAGCCATGACAATTCAGAGTAGAATCTGGATTGTTATCGCTAATGCCAGCTTTCATGACATGTTTCTATGTAATAGAGTGAATGCGATAGTGTTTAGGATTCCAGGAAGGAATTCGTAGTTTCGTCATCGGCGATGTTAGTTCAAAATAGTTCAAAGAGGAAAAGTTAATAACCCTGTTAGTGTTATAATATCGTAAGTTGACAAGTTAGATATTGGAAGTAGGTAGAAAAGTTATTATAAATGTATTCTCGGGTCGTTAGTAACCCGTTGCAATGATCGGTAGAATATACGAATTGCCTAGCGATCTCTGCATGTGTTTCCCCAACGTTCAACGGTCTGATCATCAGAATGGATCAAAATAGTGATTCAGTGGGGGAATAAAGTTTTCAAAAGGAGAATGATGTAATGTTGTAAATGAAGTAAACATGTTGAAATGTTCATGAAACAATGTCTGCGGACATTGTAATTCGTGAGAAGTAAGACATACAGAGGGCCTATATCCTAGTTGCGGATGCGTTCGCAAGAGAGTCGGCCATTGTAGCCGTCTTAACCAATGCGAGGCACCCTTACAATATTCTTGTGTTGCTATGCAGAGGGGGGGGGGGGGGGTATAAAATACCTGGGAGACAGAATGTCGTTAGGTTTTGCAGATAAATTGAACTGGAGTATGGCTAACTTTTAGCAGCAAAGGATTTCGATATTCTCTTTCAGTGATTAAGCAGTGCAGAAGCAGAGTTAGTTTTAACGGACGATCCACTTCATTTCGTACTTGTTCTGTCAAGTTTCCGAAAGGATCCAAAAGAAGGATAGGAGAAAAATCATCGTAGATAGATAGAAAGTAAACTTCATCGGACCGGTTAGGTCCGCAAAAATACAGCTAGTCAGCCGGGATTTAAACATTAGAGGACGTACGTGCGCTTGTTGGACCCATTGCAGTCGGGTTTGGACATCGTATCGTACGTTCTTTCATTAATAGGTGGACTATCATTTTCGGAGTTAGGGTCAAACTTTCGTTGGCGAGATAGGGTTTTGCTCTTGGTTTCACAGGGAACAAAAGAACAGAATTTAGAAGTCTTAGACAGCAATTGTAGCAAATTCTTAGCCTGGAAAGAACCGTTCTTCCGTTGGTAGCCTCAAAATAAATAGCTTCCTTCCGGAATTTCCCCCTCCCATCAATAGTCAGTTAGCGAATAAATATACCCTGTATGGGATGAACCGTAGCCAGTTAGGCACCGGACTGCAAAACCTCCACGTAGATAGGACATGCGGGGTGGGAGATTAAGTAACTTTTATTAACCTTTATTTGGGTGAACGCGTGTGCCGGCACCTGTGCTTTGTACGCCATGTACTTTCGCATTGATGCGTAATTTATGCTGGTCACTTGACCTTTTGTATATTACACTGTTGTAAGAAACACACAACTGACGTGTGGGCTCCCTTTGTGTCTGGTTGACGTTCAGATTGAGTTCTTGTTCTGTTATCGTTGAATTTATGTATTGACCAGTCAAGCCGGAATCTTGGGGAAAGAAAAGAGTTAGCAGTAGACTAAGGATAGATTTGCATTGCGCAAGGGGGTAGGATAACACAACGCGAGGCCAGAACATCACACAAGTTAACAACGATCGCATGCGCTAGTTTACAACGCTGGGCAGGGAGAAACATTTTGGGAAAATTATCTCTCTGCTCCTCTTCACAACTTTTACAAGTTCTCGCCGGCAAGTAGCTTAATTAGACTGACAACAACGGAAGTAGGCTTAGCCTCAGGAGAACTGCCACACAGGATTTATGAATGAATTGTTTCAGCATCAAGGGATGACTCATATCAGGATTGAGGAATGATTGGTTTCAAGATTCAAGCATGGTTTATTTCAGTTATCATGAATGTACTGTTGCAGGATCAAAAAATGATTTACATCAGACCTCAGGAATGATTTATATTACAGTGTTAAACATTATTTATTTCAGAATTCAGGAATGCATTAGTTACAGGATGAAAGAATGATTTATTTCAGGATTCAGGAAAGATTTATTCCAAGATAAAGAAATGATTTGTTTCAGGATTGAGGACTTATTTATCAAAGGATAATGGGATGATTTATTTCAGGATTGAAGAATCATTTATTTCAAGGTTCATGAACGTATTGGTTTAGGATCAAGTAATGATTTACAACAGAATTCAGGAATTATTTATTACAGGATTATACGAGTAGAATGATTGATTTCAGGATTCAGGAATGATTCATTTCAGGATTCATCAATGCATTGTTTCAGGATCAAATAAGGATTTACATTAGGACTCAAGAATTATATTCTACAGTGTAAAAGAATGATTCATTTCAGGATTCAAGCCTGATACGAGTATATTTCAAGACTATGGAATTTTTATTTTCAAGATTCATGAATGTATTGTTTCAGGATCAAGTAATGATTTACGTCAGGACTCAGGTATTGTTTATATTACAGGATTGAAGAATGATTTATTGCAGGATTAAGGAATGCATTGTTTGAGGATTAAGGAATGATTGATTTCAGAAATGATTCATTTCAGGAATCAGGGACGATTTAATTCAGGATTTCAGAATGGTTCCTGTTCAGGATTCAGAAATGATTTATTTCGGGATTTAGGAATGCTACTAGAGTCAGGGTATTTAATATTTGGACTATTTTATTTAGAGACTCGGCTATGTTCTTTTTCTAGGAATCAGGAGCGCTCCTTTAGGCCCCAGATATGTTCTATTTCACTGTTCAGGAATGTTGTATTCAATATCTATGGATTCAGAAATGTTTTATTTCAAGACCCATGAATATTTTATGTCAGGACAGGGTAAAGTTCTATTTCAGGTCCAAGGAGTTTTCTATTTCAGAAAACAAGAATGTTCTTTTTTTTCAGAATATTTCATTTAAACAAGAATGTTATATAATAAGCTTACAATGTTTTATTGAAGACTTCATGATTTTTTTAATTCTATTTTATTCCCGTTATTGGAAAAACTTACTAAAGGACTCTGGAATATTCTATTTCAGGGCTCTGGGGTATTCTGGAATGTTCTGGAATGGTCTGAAGTGATCTTGAATGTTATGGTATGTTCTGGAATGTTCTGAAGTGATCTTGAATGTTATGGTATGTTCTGGAATGTTCTGAAGTGATCTTGAATGTTATGGTATGTTCTGGAATGTTCTGAAGTGATCTTGAATGTTCTGGATTGTTCTGAAGTGATCTTGAATGTTATGGTATGTTCTGGAATGTTCTGAAGTGATCTTGAATGTTATGGTATGTTCTGAAGTGATCTTGAATGTTATGGTATCTTCTGGAATGTTCATAAGTGATCTTGAATGTTATGGTATGTTCTGGAGTGTTCTGAAGTGATCTAAAATGTTATGGTATGTTCTGGAATGTTCATAAGTGATCTTGAATGTTCAGGATTGTTCTGAAGTGATCTGGAATATTCTGGAATGTTCTGAAGTGATCTGGTATGTTCTGAAGTGATCTGAATGTTCTGGAATGTTCTGAAGTGATCTGGAATGTTCTGAAGTGATCTGGAATGTTCTGAAGTGATCTTGAATGTTCTGGAATGTTCTGAAGTGATCTGGAATGTTCCGGGATGTTCTGGAATTTTCACACGGTGATCTTACGTGGCGTCCGCTTCAAAGATCACACCTTTGGCGGTGGCCAAGTCGGGATAGGAACAGTTGGCCACCAACATCTGGTCTTGCCCCGTTATGATATCCAGGCTGTACTGGACAATCACGCTCAGCTCGTACTTGGTCCCGACTTTAGTGCCGAAGCCAGCGAGCTAGAAAGCAACAGCAACAACAAAGTTAAATGACGGTAACGCAGTGCTCTTCCCAGACTTACCGGGACTGTAAATATGGACTTCGTTGTATAGTATCTGAGCGTTCTTTCTCGAGAAATTGTGTGTGTGTGTGTGTGTGTGTGTGTGTGTGTGTGTGTGTGTGTGTGGGTGTGTGTTTGTGTGCGTTCGTGCGTGTATGTAGTGTGTGTGCGTGTGTGTGTGTGTGTGTGTGTGTGTGTGTTATTATCTTCGTCGTCGTCGTCACCACCATCATCATCATCATCATCATCATCATCATCATCATCATCATCATCATCATCATCATCATCATCGTCGACATAATTATCATCATCGACATAATCATCATCATCATCATCATCATCATCATCGTCGTCGCCGCCATCATCAGTTAGTATCAGAAGCACCGCCACCACTACCACCATCACAAGCAACACCGGCCACAACAACCACACAGCATCACCCACCACCACCACCACCACCACCTGTATTCCAACACTTACAAGATCACTCTGCGCCACACCACAGTGTGATGCCGCTGCCGGGTCATACGCAAATGTGTTTTCAAAGACAGCGGCCTGGTCAGCGTTGGACAGCAAACAATTGCTGTCAGAGGCTTGTTCGTTTGCGTACATTCTTCCTTGGAATAACCCGTGCGGCCTCACTGTCACTGTCATCGCAGTGGAATCGCAAGTCAGCTCAACTGCACGTGCAAAGAACAAGTTGAGAAGATGTCACTATAACATCAGATCCATGAAATGGATTCAGTTACATGAAAGTCACCCCGCATATCCGGTTGAAGCCAATACCAACCCCGTCGCTCGGCAGCCGTTTGTTGGACCGCGTCGCCGGAATGCGCACGGCGAATGTCTCTTCTAAATCTTCTTTTGTGTCAATCCTAGACCCGATAACCCCTTTATTATTTGGTGTGTGTATAGCGGTTGTACTTCACCACCACTATTGAAAATAAAAGTGTTGAGTATTTATGTGCGTGTCTGCTCAATCTGTGTGTATATGAATTAGTGTGTATGTATGCTTGTTGAGTGTGTATCTGAGACAAAGTCAAAAAGTGAAAATGAATGAACAGAAAGAGATGAAAGTATTTTAAGATTACACTAAACTACAAAAACTCACAACCAAAACGTTAACCTTTACAACATTTATTAACTCTAAACAAATAACAACCGTTTCTGTTATCGATCTCAAGGGAGACAACTATTCTCTCATCAAAGTTCAAACTCAGGACTGCTGCTAGCACTCCTAAGAAAACTAACACTAAAACAATATAAGGACTCTAAAGATTCACAGACTAAAAAGAACACTAGATTACATAGACAACTCACAAACTGACAATACTAATGACTTCACAAAAGACTTTTCACGACTGACAAACCGACCCACCACATGCCCCTGGAGTTGGACTTCTAAGCCCAAAACAACTTTTAATTACATCAGCCGCTGGTCTGCTCCCAAAACAATAACGGTTCTTTCGCTAAGGATGCTGGGAACTATAGAAGGGAAATTAAGAAGGGAAACAACTCGGAACCTTCTGGCCTAAACGCCTTTGAAGAGGTTATCTCACGTCCTCCACATGTGCATATATATGCGATTGTTTTCCCTAAGTCGTGAACGAAGTGTTTGCTTCGTATAACACGATCTCTGGTGACGAACAGTGTTTTCATTTCACTTCAAGTATGCAGCCAGCAGAATTGTGACTTCTCAACGTGATTAAGCAAATATGTGAGCTTGAACAATGATTCTAACTTGAAAAAAGGGATTTGAGGAGTAGTCTTGTATCTTTGCAGTACGTCTTTTGGCTGACAGTGGCCTTGGCTGTTCACATTTTTGATATTCGTACACGTACCAATGGATTGACCGGTTAGTACCGCGCCCAGTTACTTTTTCAGCCGGTCATCGACCGTGTCAACCTCATGTCATTGACCGCGACGATTTGCTTTCTCTGAAAAATTGAATTTACAGCTTGTGTATGCATCTTTTAGAACTTTTGTCCAAGGAACTTTGAAATTGAGATGTGTAAATGATGATTTTGTCTTCCTGGTGGAAATGTTTTCGATTTTCAATGTATATTTTTTTATTACTATAAGTATAAGAATAAACAATTACAGATTGTTAGGCTTCCTTTTAAAACTGTGAGGTTGCAGTCCTGGATTGATGCCTTACCGAAGCTTCGCTTCAGCCAACAATGTCCTTTTAGTTCATACTGTCGACAATTTGACGGATCGAAATTGGTTTCCTCTGCGCACATACTACTTTTTAAGTTCACTTACCTGCAAGTGTCAAGTCCCAAGAAATGAGCTTCTTCTTTCACATAGATTGTATCTTCTATTTCCAAGCGTGTTCACTGAAAAACAAGCCCACAACGTGTCCTCTCCTCACAAAAGCAGTGTTTGCAACTGACAGGTAGCCTCGAAGAAATCGAACATCAAATTACGTCATGTGCTTTACGTCCCTCTAGCATGACACATTTGTCTCGGTGTTTTGTAGACTCGATAAAGGCTCTTGTGGCAAACAGAGACACGCTTTTGCTCCGAAGAAACTCATACTTTTAAAGATACCACTAAAATCTGGACTAAAATTAGACAGTTTAAACGGCGTCGCACTACGCCCGATAAGCCGCTCAAAGTAGGTCAGCGCCTGACTGCCAACAACTTAGAGAAGGCAGAGGTGCTGGCCGAAAGTTCAAACGTTCGCCCGGGCTAGTCAGAGCCGGTGTAACACGAGAAAATTACTCCCACGAGATTTTTACTCCGGAGTAAACATTTCGTACGAAAAAGTTACTCCCTTTACGAAAAAAGCACTCCCCCATTTCACGAGAAAATTACTCCCCAAGACAGGTGAGTTCCGAGTAAACATTTCGTACAAAAATGTTACTCCCCTGACGAATAAATAACGAATAAATTACTTCACCCAAACACGAGCAACTTAACTTCCCATGCCAGGTGTACGAAATATTTACTCCCTTGTCCCCTGTTAGTCTTGGTGGTGGAAGGGGTGGAAGGAGGGTAGCGCGACATTCGTGTGCGAGAGATCACTTATTGGCATTATCCCTTCGCCCGCATCCCATTTTCGCGTACGAGATTTTTACTGGAAGTGAAAAAAATGGGGAGTAAAAATTTCGTGGAGGGAGTAATTTTTTCGTGCCTTGGGGAGTTCTTTTCTCGTACGAAATGTGTACTCGGAGTAAGAATTTCGTACGAAATATTTACTCCGGAGTACATTTTTCGTGGAGTAAAAATTTCGTGTTACACCGGTTTCTTAATGCTGAGACCCGTCAGCACCGTACTGAACAGGAGGCGGGGTTTCGACACCCCGCCTGTGATAACCAACTACCTGTTAATAGCGAGTTCCGGCTTACGGAACTGGCTACTGTCATCAGACAGATCAGGTCGGTTAAAAAGGCGGCTGGTGCCGACCCCATCTCCTACCAGATGATCAAACACCTCCCTGACTGTTTCTTGAAAATTCTCCTTAACTTTTATAACTTTTGCTGGGCCACCGACCAACTCCCCTCCATGTGGAGGGAAGCCCAGGTGGCCGGCATCTTCAAAAACGGTAAACCGGGCGACTTGCCCACCAGCTATAGACCCATCTCCCTTACACCCCACCTGGGCAAGATGTATGAAAGACTTGTCCATAAAAGACTTGAGTTTTATCTTAACAAAAATAACATCATTCCTAAATGCCAGGCCGGCTTCAGAAAGAGTCGGTCCTGCACGGACCATATTGTAAATTTTGTTGAAAGGGTGAGGAAGACGCTAGCCCACAGAAAGCACTCCCTTCTGGGAACCTTTTTTGACGTTAAAGGTGCATACGACAGCGTATGGCACAATAGACTTTTACAAAAACTAACCAACATTGGCCTCTCTGGTCATATTTACCATTTTATTAATTCCTTCATCTCTAAACGTAAAATGCATGTCAAAGTCGGCTCTGCCCTCTCTGCGTCCCACGAGCTGGACATGGGAGTACCACAGGGGAGTATTATAGCCCCGTCCCTGTTCAGCATCATGTTGTACGACATAGACAGTGTGGACGTGGGGGGGGGGGGGGGGCACCCGTCTTACTCTATGCTGACGACCTCGCCCTCCTGGATACCAAAAAGCCCATACTTGGTGGTCCCCATAACAAAGGAGAGGTTTCAATGACAAGCTTTCAAACAAAAATCAATAATCTATGTAAATATATGGAATTAAACGGCTTTGTATTGGCGCCCGAGAAGACTGTCTTCTTTGTAGCTAGCCGGCAACAATATCTCCATAAGAAATGTTCTATAGTTATTGACGGGCAGACCATTAAGCCCAGTACTACTGTAAAGTTCCTGGGCGTGACAGTAGAAAGGAACCTCTCCTGGGCTGCCCACACAAACAACTTAATGACCAAGGCTCGGCGTGCGATGTCTGTCATAAAAATGCTTAATAACGAGAAGTGGGCCAGAGGCCAAAAGTTTCTCCTGTCCATCGTTGGGGCGCTGATCCGATCACGCCTGACGTATGGGCAGGAGGCTTTTTACTCCCTCACATTTCTTAAACATATAACTTGTACTATATACTTATAGAGAACCAACAACCCCGTCACCTCCATTCTCTTGGTTAGGTGCCCCCCCCCCCCCCCCCCCCCCCAGACCCTTCCCCTCCTCCCCCGCCTACTAGCACATCTACAGAGCTAGTCCCTAATGAACAGCAGTTCGTGGGACAGAAGCACCATCCATCCTAGAGACAAGCTCAATCACACCGGGTTAAAATGCAGCGTGTTTCGGATATCAAAACACATGAATATATATAGCGCTTTGAAGCAAACGAATAAGAAGCAGGTATAGAAATATTACATCACTTGTGTGTGTGTGTGTGTGTGTGTGTGTGTGTGTGTGTGTGTGTGTGTATGTGTGTTCGTGCTTGCGTGCGTGCGTGTGTGTGTGTGTGTGTGTGTGTGTGTGTGTGTGTGCGTGCGTGAGTACGAGCGTTTGTGTGCGTGTGTGTAAGTAGGGGAAGGGCTCCTAATATGAACCACTTTTTGTTTCATGCTGATAACTAGCTTGTTTTCTTGCGAAGAAGTTTTATTTTGTGTTTGGTAGTCCTTCTCTCTTAGGTTAACCGTTAGGCCTAATTAGAGTGAAATAGCTTTGATAGACATTCAGCAAAAATTAAATACAGAAAAAATCACAAATGGTCCATATTAGGAGCCTGGGCGCCTAATATGGACCAGTGAAGAGGCCTTCACGAATAACTGTAAAAAGCCCGCTATACTTCAAAATAACATGATACAACTTAGTGTACAAGTCAGACTAATTAAAATATGCTTTAGATTGATCTGTTTTGGGTTGATCAGAGCATTATTTGAAGCACGCCAGGAAACTAAAGAAGCTTATCAAAAACAGAGTGAAAATAAGTGAAATTATCAACTTCCACGAAAAGAAGACTTTTTGCTATATTTTTTTTAAATCCCGAGGGCTAGTTATAAGTAGTTTCCAGCAAGCTTCTTAATGAATTAATGAAAATAGTCTTTAGCTTTTATTTTCTTCGATTTGTTGAAGGTGGTCCATATTAGGGGACTCGCACATACTTTGAAATGTTGCTATTATTTTTTGTTTGCAGTAGAAACTCGGGGTCAACACTGCTAAAATGTAACAAATACGGACTTTGCTGTCATATATAGCAATTTTTGTGTGATAAAAGCTTTGGCTGTGGACAGAAACGAGTCCGTTTTAGGCGGCAAATTTAGAGTGAACGCTGTCAAAAGTGAAAAAAAGAGAAAAAGCCTAACGGGTTTGAGGTTTGTGTTTCTGCAACTGTTTTGACATGTCCAAGTTATCCAGAGAGGGTGAATACAGCGAATAAAACTTTTTTGAGCGCTCTAGCGCCGTTAGTTTGTCAGAACAGGAGGTGGTCCATATTAGGAGCCGGTCCATATTAGGAGCCTTTCCCCTATTTTGTCGATAGGAAACGTTTGCACTGACTGAGACGAGTATTTCAATTCAGAGTATGTTCTTTGCGACTCGGGTCGTGTCATAGGGTACTTTTTGAAAACCGAAATTGAAAAGAGACGTTAAAAACAGCGGACAACACTAGATGTCAGTTGAGCCATCGAGGATCGTGCCAGTCTAGAGTGGCCAAACTTTGATAAAGACTCCTTACTGTGTCGTCATTTTATTACGTCACTACAATTCACTGCGTCATATGATGCTTGTGGCGTCATTGTCCAGTGCTAAGTTTAAGAAGGAAAAGTCTTGGTCACTAGGCTTGCCAAGAATCTTTCATTCTTTGTGCGTGTTTGTGAATGCGTTTTCGTGTCTGTGTTTAACAGTGTGTGTGTTTGCGTGCTCGCGTGCATGAGTATCAGTGCATGGACGAACAAAGGAGAAAGAGTATTTGCATGGTTGTTTTATCTGTGTGTCTGCTGTTTCTCTTTCCATTTTGGTCTGTCTGTCTCGTCCTTTCTTAGGAGAGCCAAATCGCGATTGTGTGTGTGTGTGTGTGTGTGTGTGTGTGTGTGTGTGTGTCTGTGTCTGTGTGTGTGTGCGTGCGTGCGTGTGTCTGTGTGTGTCTGTGTGTGTCTGTGTTTGTGTGTGTGTGATCAGAATGATCATTTTCAAAATATTCTTTGTCGTTTTTTTCTTCTCTAAATACAGACATGGATTTTCGCTCTCTCTCTCTCTCTCTCTCTCTCTCTCTCTCTCTCTCTCTCTCTCTCTCTCTCTCTCTCTCTCTCTCTCTATCTCTTTCTTTCTATCTCTCTCTCTTTTTTTTTCTCTCTCTATCTCTCTATCTATCTATCTATCTCTCTCTCTCTCTCTCTCTCTCTCTCTCTCTCTCTCTCTCTCTCTCTCTCTCTCTCTCCTGTTACAGAGCATACAAGTATGTGATGTTATGCGTATTTTTTTGTGTATCTCTTTTTTGTTTGAATAGGTGAATTACACATTGATAATAGGATTTTAATTTCCCTCTAACATGTTTTATTTTCAAACTATATGCGGTTTGGTTTGGACGATAATCCAATTCAATAAGAAATCATGATACTGTTAGCAATGAGAATACTGGTGTGTGTTTGTTGTTTATTAAAGAAAACGTGTTGTTAACACAATACTTTTGTCTTTGTGTGATTTCTACTTGAATGTGTATGTTCTGCGTACTGTCAGATGTTTCACAAGACGCAGTGAAGACTTGAAATGATTGTCATTGAGCATCAAAATAAATGTACGTACAAGTTTGACACTTATGCTTAATGAAATCTCTTAGTCCATTATAAAAACAGGTTTGAAAGATATCTGTAGAAGTCATTATTCCCCCCTCTGCTTCTTTACCTCTGTAAACTTGTAGGGGTAGTTATTTTTCGATAATGACCCAGCAACCAAACAAATAACGACCCAGCAACAGCCTGAATCCTCGATAGTGCAATGGGTTGAGAGGTTGTTCTGTTTCGGTACTACTTTTTGCGACTGAAAAGTTCCGAACGCTCTAATGTACGAAGTATACATCTCTGGAGCAAACAATACAAACATACCGCATTTAAATTAACAACTACAGGCCTGAACACATGAATCTCCATATAAAATCCATGAGTTCGGTTGTTTTCTGAATCTAGATCAGACGTTCATCACAAGCAATTTCCCAAGGCAAGTAACTCATACTTTGTCTAGCGACAAGAGTAGTTCCCCTTCTTTTCACTCAGTTTCTTCGACAACAGACTGCAATCCGACGGTCAGTTTTCAACAATATTTCATTTAATAAACAGATCACACGCAACCAAATGCACACATCTCATCAATTTAAACAACATAAAGCGGTTTCATACACTATTTTCCCCAGAAAACTTAACTTAACGTTTAACGTTGGAACACGGGTGCAAAAGTTCGTCTGCTAGTCCCATTTGACGAAAGAACATTTTCCTAACCGATACCAAAACATATACAGAACACACAATATCTGCCTTTGCCGCCACAGCAGAATAACAGCATATCTGTGTACTTGATTTTAGTCCAAAATAGGAAAACTGACAAGAAGTGTTAATAGAATGGAATGATTTGCACGGAACTATACAACCGCGCATTAATCGATCGCCTGCGCAGGTTGACTGGTTGAGTGAATAGGATTCGATCAAACTTTCGCAAAAAACCTCCTCTTTTCTTTGAATAACTGAAGAAAGGAGGAATAAAGAGGTTACACACCTCGTCTCAGTGATTATCAAAAATAATGGTCTCAGTTCGCGGTCATGAAAAAGCTCGCTAAAGCTCGCATTTTTCATGATCCGCTAACTTCGACCATTATTTTTGATAATCACTGAGACTCGGCATGTAACCTCTACTTATTCTGTGGTTACCTTCACTGTGACTGGTGTAACATCCAACACCAGACCGGCACGGTTGGCCTAGTGGTAAGGCGTCCGCCCCGTGATCGGGAGGTCGTGGGTTCGAACCCCGGCCGGGTCATACCTAAGACTTTAAAATTGGCAATCTAGTGGCTGCTCCGCCTGGCGTCTGGCATTATGGGGTTAATGCTAGGACTGGTTGGTACATGGTCCGGTGTCAGAATAATGTGACTGTGTGAGACATGAAGCCTGTGCTGCGACTTCTGTCTTGTGTGTGGCGCACGTTATATGTCAAAGCAGCACCGCCCTGATATGGCCCTTCGTGGTCGGCTGGGCGTTAAGCAAACAAACAAACAAACAAACATCCAACACCAACCAGTTGACCGTCTTTGTTTGTCCATTTTTATTTCATCTGAAACACTATACCATACTCTTTCAAACTGCAACAATAAGGAAGGAATTATATCCTCAAGTTTGTGTTTGTTGTTCTGTCTCAAGTGTCCCATGTTATATAGTTAAATTCTTGCATAGCATCATGTGATCTCTAGTCAATGTATTAACGCACTCTTTCGTATCAGACAAACTTTCACAAGAAATGTTACTTTATTCAACCCATGAACTTCAATATGGCGTCAATTACACTTTCGTCATACCAGATTACTTGATCACAAGGTCTCGTAACAAAGCAATATACGAACTTGAGCAAACATTCCCCCACACACGTTAGACGCTATTCTCTTAATCTCGCCGGCGTTGATGTCATCCGAGTGCCACATGAAGGTACAGCCGTGGATTCATTTAGATGACATACATTCTCTTCGCTTATATCCAAGTAGTTGTAAACAAACTCTTCCAAAAATTACTTATTATGCAAACAGCATTAAATTACCTACAATCCCTTCTGCAAAGCGTCCAGGTCCTAGACATTTAAATAAAAGTATTGCGACGCGGTACTAACCATGCCCCAAGACAAATCGACGCGGTCAAGAACCGAGGGGTTCCGCGGTACTAACCAGCCAGGGAATGGGTGGTAGCAAAAAACAACATACTTTGTCAAAACTAAAGAACTAACACACATAACGTTTGTTGCAGACGTTCAAGGAATAAACAGTGCCCCCATTTGTCTGATCTTCAGTTAATGATTTGTTTTTCTCGATGAAAAAAAGCCTCTCAAAGTCACATTCTATGCAGAACTCAGTGGTTCTGAACGAAATCGAATCATCTTGCCGCATCATGACTGTGACCGTATATTGTTGTTATGCATAAGCTGAATTAAAGTATAATGCTACCTTACAAGTACAAATGATCAGAAGTCAATGATTAGGGACTGAGTCAGAGTCAGAGTGGAGACACTCCACGTGCTCGTCTCGCTGACGCTGTCCAAAAGACGCTTGCCGAGCGACGCGGTCCATATGGCCTTTCACCGGATATGCGGGGTGAAAGTGGTTAATACAGTAACTGATTAACACCCCGCATCTACTATTCATAAAATGGATCACTCGGCGATTGTTCCGCATTACGTCAATTTGCCTGGTTTCATATGACGATACACAGCATGCTTTTATCCCCGAGTACGCTAGTACTTGGGCTCAACAGACTTTAATTGTGTGTCTGTGTGTGTATGTGTGTGTGTGTCTGTCTCGACTTAACAGCTTATTGCTGGGAAACTACTGGGCGCAGTTCGTTCAAAACATGATACACTAACTTGATGATAGGTCCGATTGATCGTATTAAAACTTCATAATGTTACCTGGGACCTAAATGCGAAATAAACCACAAAAACGACTTGGCGGTGGGAGGAATTCACACGGAGCAACACCCCCCGCGGGTTAGGGGGAGTCCCATATTGGTTGGGACGAGAAAGAATTTACCCGATGCTACCCAGCATGTCGTAAGAGGCGACTAACGGTTCTGTTTCTCCTTTTACCCTTGTTAAGTGTTTCTTGTATAGAATATAGTCAATGTTTGTAAAGATTTTAGTCAAGCAGTGTGTAAGAAATGTTAAGTCCTTTGTACTGGAAACTTGCATTCTCCCAGTAAGGTCATATATATTGTACTACGTTGCAAGCCCCTGGAGCAATTTTTTGATTAGTGCTTTTGTGAACAAGAAACAATTAACAAGTGGCTCTATCCCATCTCCCCCCTTTCCCCTATCCCATCTCCCCCCTTTCCCCGTCGCGATATAACCTTGAATGGTTGAAAACGACGTTAAACACCAAATAAAGAAAACGGAGCAACAGCCAGCCAGGCAGCCCGATAGAACAGCCAGCCAGCGGGTGGGGATTTGGTCTATTATTACACTACACAGCTTACTCCGAAAGTCACACTGGGCCGGCCTGAGCACACATATGCTGCGTGTGCCAGTTCGCGTGCTGCGCGACCTAATTTTATGAACGAGCGAAGTTAGCACTGTAGGCATTTGAGTTGATCAAAAGGGCTCGATGTTTCAAGCCATTACGATTTAAAGTCAAACGCCTGTGGCGCACAGGGGTGAAAGGGAAGTCAGCCGGCTTCTTACCTCTTGGAACATAAAGAGAGGCTGTGACCTTGACATGCACGAGCACTTTGGAATCAAGCGCTTTGCATTCAATCTGTGTTAGTGTACGTGTGTGTTTGTGTGTTTAGCTTTCGTTGGTATTTGCTGTTTGGTTCAAAATAAGTTTTTCTTTTTTGATTGAAAGATTCAGAAACGTTGGTTGATACTTTGTTGAATGCATTCGACCAGAAAAGACACGAAACGCATTGAATCTATTTTCTGCGCGCATGCGTGTGTAGGGTATGTGTAAAGGGGCAATTGTGTTTTTCAGTCTTGTTTTGTGCCTGTTATTTCGTCCCCCAAAACTCATTTCTGTCTTTCTCAAGTTTAATTTCAGAAACCAACATTCACACCACAGGCATTCCAAACATTTATATTGCTAAGTTATGAAGAGGTTCGGCAGTATATTTTTCACTGTGATCAAATAAAAGAGAAAGGCCAGTACGCACATCCTCGGCCCGCATGCAATGTATTTATATAGCAAAGGGAATGCCTGTAATTGAAAATTCACACAGAGCAATCACTTGGTCTTAAACGTGCACAAGACAAAAACTTTCATACTGGGGGAGCGAGCCAGTCTGAAGAGTACTCGGGTCCAGCGCGAGCGTTTTTTATAGGTATCATTCCATTCGCTAACATGAGTTACCTCCCCTCCTTGAGAGAAGTCTAGACGCATTTAGCCGCAGATAATAAGGCAAAAAAAAAAAAAAAAAATAGGTGTGGTTACGGTAACATAGCCAAAATAAATAGGGTAGGTAGGTAGGCAATCACTTTTTTTTTTAAACTTTTTTTTCTAATGTGTACAAATTAAACCTACTTGACAGGGAAATAAGTGTGCGACACAGGCGCTTTCGCTTTCATTGCGTTTTTTGCACTCGGTTTTTTTTGTTTTTTTTTGTTTTGTTTTGACAAATGTAATAAAAAGCTATAGGATTGGCCCCTAAAAATAGGGTAGGTCGGGTTACCGTAACCACACCTATTTTTTTTTTAGGCCTAACCGAAAGAGAAAATGATAATGTATGCTTGCAAGATTAACCTCCCTTTGATGGGCGCAGGAGTGTTACATCGCTTCGCTTCTGCAAAATTCCTGTATTTTCTGGTTTAGTTGTTTTCATTGACTTATTCTGTTGATAAGGGAAATTTAGAAACGCTAATGTCACTAGCAAAATGTGCTTGCTACAAATGAACAGCAGGCGCTGCATTGGCCTTGGACAATATGGGATGAATTCAAATAAGGAGATTTACATATTCTGAGAAAGAAAGCAATAAATCAAAATAAATCCGAGATGCACATCTGTGACTCCTTGACAATGTGAATGCCCAATATCTCGCCTCTTGCCATCACCGAGGTATGGTGACCACAAACATACAGCAACAACCACACACACACACACACACACACACACACACACACGCGCGCACTCAAACAGACACACACACACACACACACACACACACTTACGCCCACACACCCATTTGCATATTATAGATTTAAGATGCTTAACTTGAATACAAACTTACGTCTCGGCAGTTCGCAGTTTGTGCCTGTGAAGTGTTGTGGACAGAAACAGGTGTCGGCTCCTCCTACAACGCGACACTCGCCGCCATTATGACAGAAGGCGGGGTCAGTGCAGGTCGTGGTCTCTGAAATAACAGAAACAAATATAACTGACGCATCATCGAACAAACACACTAAGAAATACACAAGCAAGCCAACAAACCAACAAACAAATAAATTAATAAACATACTAACAAACAAACAAACAAAGCAAAAACAGTTATGTTCCCCCCAAAGTCATTAGCAAAACAGTGGTAGGCTTATATCAAAAGCTACCGGAATCCAGTTGTATGTTTACGAGGAATGTTATAGTATTAAACAGCTTAATGGGGAGGGGGTTATTTGTTAGATGGAGGGGGGGGGGTAGTTTTGAATTCTATCTGAATTTCTTTCTGAGCATTCTCCTCCGTCACATAAGCAGCACGCCCAAGACACCATCAATATATACATTCTTCTCCGTCACATAAGCAGCACGCCCTAGACACCATCAATATATACATTCTTCTCCTTCACATAAGCAGCACGCCCAAGTCACCATCAATACATACATTCTTCCTCACGCCATTAAATCAGAGGTAAGTAACCTTAACATTAACAAACTGCATGTATGCACAGAGGAAGTGATCAGCAGCCACAAGTCACGTGACTACTGAGACCTAAAGGGCAATAATTTCAATCATTTCTGATGATTACTAATAAACTACGGATTAGCAAAAGGATCTGTTGAAGACAAACAATATTAAGTCACATATATGATATATGTGAGGAAGGCCTGGCAACAGGTAGAAAAGTTGGGCTGCCACTTGAAATTCTTCGTTTGGCTTTTCTTTTCCTTGATTTTGTTATATAGGCTTATTATATATCCAGTATTTTTGAGTTCATCCCAAGTTTGTAATACATTTTCCAAAGAGCACTAAATTCTAACCATTCAAACTTGAAACTTTGTGAACTTCTCATCCAACATCACAAGCCAATGTACACTAAATGTCACCCTCCACCACGGAATGTGTCGCATGTCACTTGTGCATGATTTTAATATTTTTACATTTTCGTAGAGAGCTTTTCGTGCTCTATCCAGTGGTGTTATCCGTTTTAGAAAAGAGCGAAAACTGTTCGAGTTATAAGCCTGTGACTAAGGTGACCCTCACACTGATACCTGATACCCCCGGACGTGTATTAGGCCTAGCGCAGAACCGCGCGTGGTGACATCCGACTCATTCCGTGATGGAGGGTCACAAATATGAAGTAAATCGCTGGACGCATGTTATTAGCATTTGAGAGGGTGGCATTTCTTTGGGTCACCCTGTTTATAATTAATTCCTTACCAACAGTACTATCAACACAGTGGTAGTTCAGGACCGATGTGAAGGATAGATCACAGGAACATGTTGTGCCAACCGTATCACAGGTACCGTTGGTACAGCTGATACCTTTGCGTCGACAGTCGAAGTGGTTTACGCCCGGAGGCCCGTCGAACTGGGACAAAGCTCCTGTTGAACGATTAAAGGGGTAGGAACGTATTCCCCAAAGACAAGACAAGACAAGACAAGACAAGACAATTGACAAGACAAGACAAGACAAGATGAGATAAGATTAAACAAGATAGGATTAGATAGGAAAAAAATAATGCCAACAAATCATAATACATAAATATTGATTTTTTTTCGGCACAACATCGCATTGCTTTCATCACAGAGACATAAAGACAACGATCGAAAAAAGAGCAAAACCATACATCAATCAAATCAAACATACGACATACACTTAACTACACATTTATTAAAAGATTTTCAGAAAACTACTGAACACCTTCTTTCTTCACAAGTCAGTGCTAATTTTACCTGACAGTGCCACCACCAGCACAAACAGCGAAGTGTATTGCGTCATCGTCTGAAATGAAGAAAAAAGAAGATAAAAAATCGAAACAAAACAAAAACGAATCCCGATACATAAATATAGGTTGACAGGTTTACTTTCAGTTACCCCTTCCTCCTCCTGCTCTTTCTCCACACACACACACACACACACACACACACACACACACACACACACACACACACACACACACACACGAGTTCGCACGCACACACATGCACACACACGCCGGCACGCAAACACACACACACACACATACGAGTTCGCACGCACACACATGCACACACACGCCGGCACGCAAACATACACACACACACACACACACACACACACACACACACATGCACACACACACATACACACACACACACACACGCCGACACACACACACAAACACACACACACACACACACACACTCACAGACGCACACACACACGTGTATGAGAGGGAGGGGCTACCAAAATGAGACAGCGACTGACCAACGGAGTGAGGAGGGTCCTGCCCGTCAGAAGTTGTTGAAATTTAGCATTTGAAATGGGTATTTTTAGGTTTTTCCTCCAAACAAACACGTGTATTTGCTGGGTAAGGGGGAGAGGGGGGGGGGGGGGGCGGCTACAGCAATGTAGGGCAGAGGTGCACGAAGCAAAACTGGTTTCCACCTAGATGGGTGGTACGTAGCCGCGGGGTCGGATTGGTTGAGATTTGTTGCGGTGTCATCCAATCAGACCTCCAGTTCTAACAACGACGGAGAATTCAAAACAAACAAAAAGCGTCATAAGATTGTGGATTTACATTTAATGGAAGAATAAAACAACAAAAATCACGTCCGCCTAGTCGTAACAGAAAAAGAAAGATTGCTTAAAATAATCTCCGGCCCTCACCTGAATACCGTTACAGGCGCCAATTTTCTGGTCAGGTAAACACGCATGAAAATATATTCCTGATCGACGCGGGAACGCGGAATAACGCCGAATTGCAATTGTCGCCTAAGACCGAATTCCATTTGTCGCCTAACTTAGAATTTGTTCTTTAGCCAAATGTCGCCTAATGTCGAATTGCCAATTGTTGCCTAAGACCGAATTCCCATTGTCGCCTAACATAGAATTCCAAATGTCGCCTAATGTCGAATTGCCAAATGGCGCCTAACACCGAATTCCCATTGTCGCCTAACATAGAATTCCAAATGTCGCCTAATGTCGAATTGCCAAATGGCGCCTAACACCGAATTCCCATTGTCGCCTAACATAGAATTCCAAATTTGATGAACTGCGAAACCAGCGACCTTGACTTGTGCCAGACACAGAACGGAAGCTGAGCGATTTCCTCAGGTACTATGAACGTTACTGGCTCCGGAAAATTACCCCGGAAAGTCTCTCTGTATTTGGTCTTCCACAGCGAACCAACAAAAGCGTAGAAAGTTTCCACGCCGTGCTGAAACGCAAGATGGGTCATCCTCATCCGAATTTCTTCGTCTTTTTGGACATTCTCAACAAATTGGTAGAATGCAAACTAAATGACCTTTCCCGTCTGACAAACGGCGAGGAGATCGCAAGGAGGCGTTCGGTGTTGCAGATCAATAATGAGCGACGACTTGCAGTCCTTGGTGAACAACTCACAGGGCAACAAATCGCCCCGCTGGCCTTCGTCAAAAGAGCATGCGCGTTCATTAGGAGATATGCCGAGGATCATGTTGAGACATCAGAATCCCAAACTGACGAAGACGGCAACGCTGATGGACCACGAGAAGGCAACCCAGATAGAGAGCCAGAAACGGACGAGGAAAACGTCAACCACCAGGATGACCAGGACGACACCACAGACCGCAGCAGCTCCCCCACAAGGGCACCCGACAACTCGTGCCCCGTTTGTCTCTTGAACCCCCGGAACGCAGTTTTCGTCCCTTGCGGACATGCCTTGTGTTACGACTGCGGGGTTCACGTTCAGGGCAACGTGGCACCCAACAACAGATGTCACCGCTGCCGCACCGATATAGCGAGTGTGGTCCAGGTGTTTGGAATGGCATGGAGCAGTGTTCGTCCCTTGCGGACATGCCTTGTGTTACGACTGCGGGGTTCACGTTCAGGGCAACGTGGCACCCAACAACAGGCAGGCTGTGTAATTGTACGTCATGTTACTCACTGCCTATAAGTATATTGCTTGTTTGTGTGTAAAATCAGTCCATTTTATCCTGTGAAATTCTGAATAAAATCGTGTTTAAACCAAATGCCAGCCTTTTGTAATGAAGTGAACAATTGGATTAAAAACAGTTAAAAAAAAGTAATTCGACATTAGGCGATATTTGGCATTCTATCAGTATGTTAGGCGACAATGTGAATTCGGTCTTATGCGACAATTGGCAATTCGACATTAGGCGACATTTGGCATTCTATGTTAGGCGACAATGTGAATTCGGTCTTATGCGATAATTGGCAATTCGACATTACGCGACATTTGGCATTCTATGTTAGGCGACAATGTGAATTCGGTCTTATGCGACAATTGGCAATTCGACATCAGGCGACATTTGGCATTCTATGTTAGGCGACAATGGGAATTCGGTCTTAGGCAACAATTGGCAATTCGACATTAGGCGACATTTGGCAATTCGTCTTTAGGCGACAATGGAGCAATTCGACGTTAGGCGACAATTGGAATTCGGTGTTATTCATGTTACCCATCGCCGCGATACAGCGATGACCAGTCAAGCGTGAACAGGGTGAGCTTTGAATATGCTGTACGAACAGTGTAAACTGAAGTACAGTCGAGACCGGATGTAAGAAAGTCGTCGGGACCCACTTTTTGTCTTTCATACATCCGGTCTTTACTAAATCCGGTTAACCGGATGTATGAAAATATTGTGGATTGACTTTCATACATCCGGCCACGCGTCTGTTACTTGTTAAAAGTAGGGTTTTTTTCATATCATTTTTGTATTTATTTGTTTTTTTATGTTTAAATGTTTTGATACATATCCTTGTTAGAAGAAAAGGTTTGTGAACAACAAGTGAAAAAGTACATGTACTTACATACACTGACACAGTCAGGACAACCGATAGAAAGAGCAACTGTTTGTGTAAGGAACTGTTCTGCTTTGCATAAGGCCGTGCACTCTCCGCCCCCCCCCCCCCTTCCCCCCCCCCCCCCCCCCCGTCCCTCTGTGTGTGTGTGTGTGTGTGCGCGCGTACGTGCGTGCGCTCGCGCGCACGTGTGTGTGTGTGTGTGTGTGTGTGTGTGTGTGTGTGTGTGTGTTTGTGTGTGGCTCAACTGTATTGTGTGTGTTCCCTCCACAACCCTTTTGCGCTTTTGACAATGTTTTTGGTCGTGGAAGCTTTGTAATGACCGTTGGCGTAGCAAATAACATTTTCTGAGTTCTCTCTCTCTCTCTCCCTCCCCCCTCTCTCTCTCTCTCTCTCTCTCTCTCTCGCTCTGTCTCTCTGTCTCTCTGTCTCTCTCTCTCTCTCTCTCTCTCTCTCTCTCTCTCTCTCTCTCTCTCTCTCTCCAAAACGCACACATTTATAACACACACACACACGCGCGCGCACTGAATACAAAAACCAGTTTAATGGATTAAAACAACAACAACAACATAACAAGCCGCGTAAGGCGAAAATACAACATTTAGTCAAGTAGCTGTCGAACTCACAGAATGAAACTGAACGCAACGCAACGGAGCAAGGCCGTATACTCGTAGCATCGTCACTCCACCGCCCGTGGCAAAGGCAGTGCCAGTGAAATTGACAAGAAGAGCGGGGTATTCGTTGCGCTGAGAAGGATAGCACGCTTTTCTGTACCTCTCTTCGTTTTAACTTTCTGAGCGTGTTTTTAATCCTAACATATCATATCTATATGTTTTTGGAATCAGGAACCGACAAGGAATAAGATGAAAGTGTTTTTAAATTGATTTCGAAAAAAAAAATTTGATAATAATTTTTATATATTTAATTTTCAGAGCTTGTTGTTAATCCAAATATAACATATTTATATGTTTTTGGAATCAGAAAATGATGGAAAATAAGATGAACGTAAATTGGGATCGTTTTATAAAAAAAATAATTTTTTTACAATTTTCAGATTTTTAATGACCAAAGTCATTAATTAATTTTTAAGCCACCAAGCTGAAATGCAATACCGAAGTCCGGGCTTCGTCGAAGATTACTTGACCAAAATTTCAACCAATTTGGTTGAAAAATGAGGGCGTGACAGTGCCGCCTCAACTTTCACGAAAAGCCGGATATGACGTCATCAAAGACATTTATCAAAAAAATGAAAAAAATGTGTGAGGATATCATACCCAGGAACTCTCATGTCAAATTTCATAAAGATCGGTCCAGTAGTTTAGTCTGAATCGCTCTACACACACACACAGACAGACACACACACACACACACACACACACACGCACATACACCACGACCCTCGTCTCGATTCCCCCCTCTACGTTAAAACATTTAGTCAAAACTTGACTAAATGTAAAAACAAGTCGCGTAAGGCGAAAATACAATATTTAGTCAAGTAGCTGTCGAACTCACAGAATGAAACTGAACGCAATGCCATTTTTCAGCAAGACCGTATACTCGTAGCATCGTCAGTCCACCGCTCATGGCAAAGGCAGTGAAATTGACAAGAAGAGCGGGGTAGTAGTTGCGCTAAGAAGGATAGCACGCTTTTCTGTACCTCTCTTTGTTTTAACTTTCTGAGCGTGTTTTTAATCCAAACATATCATATCTATATGTTTTTGGAATCAGGAACCGACAAGGAATAAGATGAAAGTGTTTTTAAATTGATTTGGACAATTTAATTTTGATAATAATTTTTATATATTTAATTTTCAGAGCTTGTTTTTAATCCGAATATAACATATTTATATGTTTTTGGAATCAGCAAATGATGGAGAATAAGATAAACGTACATTTGGATCGTTTTATAAATTTTTATTTTTTTTTTACAATTTTCAGATTTTTAATGACCAAAGTCATTAATTAATTTTTAAGCCACCAAGCTGAAATGCAATACCGAAGTCCGGGCTTCGTCGAAGATTACTTGACCAAAATTTCAACCAATTTGGTTGAAAAATGAAGGCGTGACAGTGCCGCCTCAACTTTCACGAAAAGCCGGATATGACGTCATCAAAGACATTTATCAAAAAAATGAAAAAAAACGTTCGGGGATATCATACCCAGGAACTCTCATGTCAAATTTCATAAAGATCGGTCCAGTAGTTTGGTCTGAATCGCTCTACACGCACGCACGCACACACGCACGCACACACGCACACACATACACCACGACCCTCGTTTCGATTCCCCCTCGATGTTAAAATATTTAGTCAAAACTTGACTAAATATAAAAACTGAGTCACACCCACGACCAATGCCTCTGGTTCTAATTGTACAAAAAAATGCCTTCCTGGGCTATTATGGCTCTTCAGTCATGACAAATTTATAACAGGCTAAAATGACTGAATAGACAAACAAAACAGATTATTAATGGAGTTAAACATAAAATCAGTTTAATGGATAAAATCAACAACAACAAGGAAGGAAGGGAAATTACTCTTACCACACTTTGGTGACTTGGGTCTACTTTCGTTTTCTTACAACCGGTCTTGCAACAACGCATTTGTGCTGCTCGGGACCAGAGATTTGCTTTCATACAACCGGACTTTTATACATCCGATTTTCATACAACCGGAAAATTCTAAGTAATAACAAAGAGTAGCTTCTGCCGGGACCCTGCCTACCCCTTTCATACATCCAGACTTTCATACATCCGGTGTTTTATACATCCGGTCTATACTGTATTGCACTTTTGAACATACTTTTTTGTAACCAGTAAATAATTGTAATTACAATTTTCAGATTTGTTATGACCAAAGTCATAAATTAATTTTTAAGCCTCCAAGCTGAAATGCAATACCAAAGTCCGGCCTTCGTCGAAAATTGCTTGGCCAAAATTTCAATCAATTTTATTGAAAAATGAGGGTGTGACAGTGCCGCCTCAACTTTTACAAAATGCCGGATATGACGTCATCAAAGACATTTATCGAAAAAATGAAAAAAAGTCTGGGGATATCATACCCAGGAACTCTCATGAAAAATGTCATTAAGATCGGTCCAGTAGTTTACTCTGAATCGCTCTACACACACACACACACACACACACACACACACACACACACACACACACACACACACACACACACACCACGACCCTCGTCTCGATTCCCCTATCTAGGTCAAGGGGAGGTTCTAGTATAAAATATCACCAAAATCGCTTCAGTTGTGATTTTGGGGTTCTTGCAATAATGGGTAGATAAAACATTGTATAGTATTGTGGTGGAAGAAATTTCACCAAATCATTAAACCGTTAAAATGACAGTTTAACCGCCAAAAAACACTCTGCTCCTTGTTTCTTGGTCCCTAATCGTCGGATTTACACCAAAATTGGACCATTGTCCCTAACTGATCTCCAATACAAACTTTTCAAGAAGAAAAAGTTAATTATTGGCAGTTAAAAACCCGTTATAAACCGTTATTTTCTAATTTTTCACCGATCTTTATGAAATGTTGTGGTTAGGTTGGTTGTCCCTAACTGAATTTCAACAAGAATAAAAAGTTGATTTTTGGCAGTTAAAAAACCGTTAAATCCCGTTTTTTCACCAATCTTTATGAAATTTTGTGAGTAGGTCCGTTGTCCATAACTGAGTTTCAATACGTACTTTTCAGAAGAAAACCAAGCTTTTGTCAGTTATAAACCGTTATTTTCTAATTTTTCACCGATCTTTATGAAATGTTGTGAATTTCAACAAGAATAAAAAGTATCTAAACTTTGAAGCCTTTTTTTCTCAGAATGATGTTTTCGGCACCTTGCTTCGCCGTTTCCTTGATAACTCAAAATGGTCTCAACCGACTGGAACAAAACGTAGCATGGCTTTTTAGTATTCATAGGACTACACTTTGTGGAAGGCGTTTGTGGGTCGGGATAAAATCAAAGAAAATATAGCTTGTCAGTTAAAACCGTTATATGTAAATATGATGAAATCAACGTTTTAATTAAAATAACGTAATTTTGATTCCACAAAATGTAGTCCAATTACATGTTATTGTATGTTTTGAATTTCTTTAAAAAATGTGCGCTCCTTGAAGAATTATCAAGGAAACGCCAAAATCACTATTTTCGGTTTCTAGATAATGTATGTTTTTCCGTTGAATTGTTTCTCAACGGCAGTTGTCGTGACATATTAACTAACACAATATATGGGTCAGCAATGCATTTGACTTTATTTGAGCCGAAATCCATTAATATTTCCCATTCTAAATAGGAACACAACTGAAGCGATTTTGGTGATATTTTATACTAGAACCTCCCCTTAAAACATTTAGTCAAAACTTGACTAAATGTAACAAGTCGCGCAAGGCAAAATTACTACATTTAGTAAAGCTGTCGAATTCACGGAATGAAACTGAACGCACTGTACTTTTTCACCAAGACAGGACATCTTCGTCAATCCCCGCGTGAAGGAAATCGCTCACCTCCCACGTGCAAAACGTAGTGATATTGACACGCCAGATTAGCGCGGTAGCGTATTGTGCTAAGCAGGAAAGCGCGCTTTTCTGTATTCTTGTTAACTTTCTGAGGTTGTTTTGTATACAACTTATCATATTTATATGTTTTTGGAATTAGGAAATGATAAAGAATAAGATGAAATCATTTTTGGATCGATTTCTTAAATTTTAATCGTAAGACTAATTAATATGTTTTCGTTAATTGTGATCACATTTTATAAGTAAACATGACATATGTATATATTTTTAAATTCAGAATGTGACGAAGAATACGATGCAATCAATTTTAAATCTGTTTGCGAAAAATCGATTTTAATGACAACTTTAATGAGCAAACTCATCAATGAAATTTTAAGCCACCAAGCTGAAATGCAATACCAAAGTCCGGGCTTCGTCGAAAATTACTTGACCAAAATTTCTACCAATTTGGTTGAAAAATGAGAGCGTGACAGTGCCGCTTCAACTTTCACGAAAAGCCGGATATGACGTCATCAAAGACATTTATCAAAAAATGAAACAAATGTCTGGAGATACCATACTCAGGATCTCTCATGTCAAGTTTCATGAAAATCGGTCTAGTAGTTTTCTCTGAATCGCTCTACACACACACACACACAGACACACACACACACATACACCACGACCCTCGTCTCGATTCCCCCCTCTACGTTAAAACATTTAGTCAAAACTTGACTAAATGTAAAAAGAACCAACGAACGAACGAACGAACGAACGAACGAAAAAAAAAAGAAAGAAAGAAAGAAAGAAAGAGAGGAAGACAAAAAATAGAAAGAAAGAAACCTACATTTGATATGTGAGCACGACAAAAGAAACAAGTCGCGAAAGGCAAAATTACTACATTTAGTCAAGCTGTGGAACTCACAGAATGAAACTGAACGCACTGCATTTTTTCACAATGACCGTAGTCCGCCGCTAGTGCAAAAGGCAGTGAAAGTGACGAGTCTGTTTAGCGCGGTAGCGGTTGCGCCGTGCTCATAGCACGCTTTACTGTACCTCTCTTCGTTTTAACTTTCTGAGCGTGTTTTTAATCCAAACATATCATATCTATATGTTTTTGGAATCAGGAACCGACAAGGAATAAAATGAAATTGTTTTTAAAACGATTTGGTAAATGTAATTTTAATCATAATTTTTATATTTTTAATTTTCAGAGATTGTTTTTAATCCGAATATAACATATTTATATGTTTTTGGAATCAGAACATGATGAAGAATAAAATAAAAGTAATTTTGGATCGTTTTATAAAAAATAATTTTAATTACAATTTTCAGATTTTTAATGACCAAAGTCATTATCTAATTTTTAAGCCTCTATGCTGAAATGCAATACCGAAGTCCGGCCTTCGTCGAAGATTGCTTGGCCAAAATTTCAATCAATTTGATTGGAAAATGAAGGTGTGACAGTGCCGCCTCAACTTTTACAAAAAGCCGGATATGACGTCATAAAAGACATTTATCGAAAAAATGAAAAAAAAACATCTGGGGATTTCATACCCAGGAACTCTCATGTAAAATGTCATAAAGATCGGTCCAGTAGTTTAGTCTGAATCGCTCTACACACACACACGCACACACACACACACACACACACACAACTTGTGTCAATATCCTTAAGGGTTGATGACAATAAATTCTATTCTATTCTATTCTATTCTATTCACACACACACATACACACACACACATACACACAACACACACACACACACACAAACACACACACACACGCACACACACACTCACACATACACCACGACCCTCGTCTCGATTCCCCCTCTATGTTAAAACATTTAGTCAAAACTTGACTAAATGTAAAAAGAAACAAGTCGCGTAAGGCGAAAATACAATATTTAGTCAAGTAGCTGTCGAACTCACAGAATGAAACTGGACGCAACGCAACGCAGCATATCCTTGGCATTCGATGTCATTAATCCAACAAATAAGCCCACAAATTTGTGGGGCACATTTCCAGTTTGTGGACCACAAAAATAAGCCCACAAATTTGTGGGGCACATTTCCAGTTTGTGGACCACAAAATGAAGGCCAAAACAAAATGTGGGGCACAAAATGTGCGCCATAAAAATAAAGGCAAATAAAAGTAGTCCTTAAATAAAATATGAAGCAAGTTTTTGTGGACCATAAAATTCGATTGATCACTTTCCCGAGAAGTCGGTTTTAAGACACAATAAAACGCTCTTCCTCAGTGGAGTACATGAATAGTAGTGTTGACGAAAGAACATGGCGGTCGTCGTTCGTGAATCTAATATTTGGCAGTTCAACACGTCCACCAGAGAAATATATCGACAAAGAAGTTGAAACACTGACTGCCCTTCTGAAGGAATGCAATCGGGATGTGAATGGTACAGCTGATTTTGGACACGGTCTGCCTTGAATGGGGAGGTTGGCGATGAATCGCACTGTACACTACAGCCAGCAGGGGCGGACGAGGGGGGGGTTTCAGGGGTTTCCGGAAAACCCCCCCCAGCCAAAAAAATTTTTTTTAAATGGTGTTTTTTTGGGGTATTAATCAGTGACAAAATCTGCTGCCTGAAACTGGTAATGATCATCCTCAAAATGCACCAGATTGCACCATTTTGCATCCTTTTTTACAAAATTTTCCGGGGGGGCATGCCCCCGGACCCCCCTAGCAAGCTAGGCGCTTTGCGCCGTCGGCTCGGCGCTTCGCGCCTTCACACCCATATCTTCACAATATACTTTTGGAAACCCCCCCCATAAAATGAACTGATCCGCCCCTGGCCACTACAGGACATTTTCCTCTCAGTCTCACTGATTTTCAATCATCGGTTTGGATCAACCAGCAGGTAAGTTATTGTTTTTAAAATCCAAGACATGACCATTGCAAACGTGGCCTTTGTAGAACTGAGCAAGATTTATCTGTTTTGTATTCATGTGTGTGTTAGTGTTACTGAGTAACTGGGTGTGACTGTGAGTCACTGAGTGTGTTTTTGTTGTGTTCTTTTTTTTTTACTCAAGTTTATAAAATGCTTGATCTGCATGCACAGAATCAAATGCTGCTGTATCAGTGTATGAACTATGTTTGTAAAAGAATAAACAAAACAATTACTGAATTAGTGAGTGATTTGGCTCTGATAGTGAAGTTGAAATAGTACTTATTTCATTTTCAAGACATGTTATGTTAATATTGTTCTGGTTTTTTCAGGCCTCCCGAGAAACCAGAGATGATGTGCATCATTCATACAGCTCCTGTCTTCCAGTTCCAACAGTTTACCTTTAAACATGGATACATGTACTGGAGAGGTATCAGGATGACTTGGCGTGGTGCTTTACATTACAGACTACCCCTAAAGAGTAAGTTACACATTTCTTTACCACTTACAGCTTTTGCTTGTCAAACATAGTAACATTAGGTATTGGTGATGGACTGGGTGGCCGAGTGGTAACGCACTTGTGAGAGGTTGCGAGTTCGACCCTGGGTCGTTGCGTTAGCAATTTTCTCCCACCTTTTCTAACCTAGGTGGTGGGTTCAAGTGCTAGTCTTTCGGATGAGACGAAAAACCGAGGTCCCTTCATGTACACTACATTGGGGTGTGCACGTTAAAGATCCCACGATTGACAAAAGGGTCTTTCCTGGCAAAATTGTATAGGCATAGATAAAAATGTCCACCAAAATACCCGTGTGACTTGGAATAATAGGCCGTGAAAAGTAGGATATGCGCCGAAATGACTGCGATCTGCTGGCCGATGTGAATGCGTGATGTATTGTGTTAAAAAAAAAAAATCCATCTTACACGGCATAAATAAATCCCTGCGCCTTGAATATGTGCGCGATATAAATTGCATAATTTTTTTTTTCATAAGAAAAAAAATCCCTGCGCTTAGAACTGTACCCACGGAATACGCGCGATATAAGCCTCATATTGATTGATTGATTGTAGTCTGAAGCTATAAACATGTACTGATGTAGATAATTCAGCAGTCTTTTGTTCTTTGTAAATTGTATTACAAGTACTTTGTAGATCTATGAAATTATTCATATATTTGAAGATGCATAGTAATACTGTGCATGGTAATTGGTATGATGTACTTTGTATATATACATAAGGCCTACACAAAAAAATAGGTGTGGTTACGGTAACCCGACCTACCCTATTTTTAGGGGCCGACCCAATAACTATAAATTTGTACCCCAAAAAATGAAAACAAGAAAGCGAGTGCAGAAAACGCAATGAAAGCGAAAGCGCTCGAGTCGTCATGCAGACGACAGACGATGCAGGGGAAATTACTAAAAAGGCCCAACAGACGCTTGCCATGACAAAAATGGCGGCATCTTCTTCGGTTGCGATTGCTACACGCTTGGTTGCTCTGCTATTAAGAAAAAAAAGTATAAAAAAAAGTGATTGCCTAACTTCCTACCCTATTTATTTTGGCTATGTTACCTTAACCACACCTGTGGTTTTTTTGCCTAATGGTACAAATATCTTTATTTTCTCTCTGCTTCCCATCTTAAAGTTTGTTGCAACCCTATACTCATAAAGTGCATTATACTGTTTGTATGAACATTGAACTATTGCGATGCAAGAAAAAAAACCAGGAAATAGCTAGAATGAAAGATTTACTCATTACTGGAATTATTTTAAAAACAGTCAGTCCTTTCCTTGGCTCACAATCACAGATCTGGCCATTTTTTTAATTATTATTTTTTTACATGGAATAAGAGTTACAATGTAAATTGTATGTAATACCGCCTGTGTATTTGGATACCTACTTCTACATTCAACACCCTGACTGCCCCTGCGCAGAGTTAGAATTTTCTGAATGAATTCACATCACATTTCTCAACAAAACTGTAAGGTGTCAACGCTAAATATGTGTGTGGGATGAGGGCTCATGCATGCTGAATTTAAAAAATAGTAACTTTCCATCATATTCCAGAAAAGCTGCTCACATCAGCAGCATAACAAGATATCATGTTGTTAGAAAGGTAACTTTGTGAGGAAGTCTTTTTAATTTTAATGATGAAAGATTATCTTTTTAATTTTAATGATGAAAGTATATATCCATGAAATAAATGGTTTTCACAGGAAGGAATGATATGGCACCTGTAATATTACAGAACAATGTTTATAGTTTAGTTCATAGTTGTCACTGTCAGTATCACCCACACTATTCTCCATCCCACTGATCTTGTGAAGAACAAGTAATACCTCCTACCTACCTTCCCGCACCCCCACCCCCAACACACACCCTCTTCTCGATACCCAAAACATATCCCCATCAGCGCACAGCAAAGTCTGGATGTGCTCAGTAATACATTTTCTTTATTTTCCAGGAAGTGAGGTGCCGAGATATGACGTGCAGGCAGCTTGCAGAGTGGTGCCTGGCTTTGCTGCAGATGATGATCAGATTCAGTCCATTCTGTGCTGACAGAGCTACCAGAACTGCTTTAATATAGTCCATCTGAAGATGCTTACACTTACAGAGGTTTTCTGTTGCCTTAGTGGTGAAATGAACATGTAACACATTAACAATAACATTCTACACAAATAATGTGTGGTGCGGTGTGGATCAAGGGTACATTTTGACTTATGTAAGTTGTCAATTCAGCTAAATACAGGTAGTGTTGGTATGCAGATATTTTCTTACAGCAAACAACGGTTTGTTTGTTTTTACTACATAAAGTGGTATTATCTTTTATGTTGTTTGAGTGCTAAGCTGCTCACAGGCAGTATTTTACACACAGGCTTAGCTTTGGGAGATGTGTGTGTATGTTTCAGTCAATGCGTGTTCATGTATAGACTTTGTTTGCAATATTAGAATTTAGATCTTTTAACTGCATTATGCACATGAAATGTGTTAACCCATGACTTTTTCTTCCTTTGAATCCTAGTCAGTACTTTATCTTGTTTAAAATTTTCATTGATTCTGTTTTTGGGTCGTTCTGGTGCATCCTGGATGGTTCAATTCATTCTTATGTTGTGCTGAAATGTTGCTTTTGTAATACAGTCTGCCAAGATTGTGTCTTTCACTTGGATGTAGTGAACTTATTTTTTAAATGCCTGCTCTGCCTCATTAAAACACTTCGCCTCACTGTGTCAGACCTTCATCAGGCTTTTTGCATGGGATAAGAAAATCCTTCCACTTGGTCACATAGCAAAAGTCAGCACCCTGACTTCTTAGTGTGGTGATATCTTTTCTTATTAATTTATTTCCCCCAAAAGGCATGTGTTTTAAACAAAATTATGTCTTACAGCTACAGTGGAACCCCCTTTTAAGACCTCCAGAAATCTAAGAAAATCAGATCTTAATAAGGAGGGGGTCTCAAAATGGAGGTAAATTTACAGAGAAAACAAGGTCTTAACATGGAGGGGGTCTTAAAAGGGGGGTTCCACTGTATGACTATTGGGGATTATGTGTTTGTAAAGATAGAGCTGAGAATCCTACACAGAATTCTGTGCATAGAAGGCGGCCTGAATCTTGACCCACACTGCTGGCATGACCTTCATAGCTGCATTCAACGCTTTACTTTTACCCTGGTAACTTTACGGTTGCTCTCTCTGGATTGAGCATTTTTTATTTCAACCAAGGGGAAAAATTAAATGCCTCTGTAGAGATTCGAACCTAGATTTTCAGGCAGATGTCCTGACCACTACGGTAGTTTTTTTTTATTGTAAGATGGATATATATATATATATGTCTAGCGGATGCAGCTACATGTACAAATGTGCCAAATTAGAACTTGCATTCTCAGCCTATAATCTTTGGCCATTCATGCGAGTCGAGTACTAAATATTGTGAATGCATGTGAGACTGCCTTGTTTTACTTTTGTGAAATGTGTGAACTCACTTTGTTTACATCTTTGTGTTAATAAATGCAGTTTATCAGTTACCTCTGTTTGTTTCTTCTGCAAGTATGTCAAATTGTCCACACACACCCTCATGCGTCCCGCAGTGGGGCACTGCGGTTATGAAATTAAAGGCCCCTCCTGTTTTTGGAACCGCAGGAGCTTTCTAGTTTGCTGTTAGGTAGATTTTTGGTTCCTCTTTCCTGTCATGCTCTCTTTTTCTTCATGAATTCTTTTCTTTTTTCTGCCTTCTTGCTCATTCACCTGTATTTTTTCCAAAAATCTCTTCTCTTGCCGCTTGTCTCGCGATTCATGTATAGTTTAATCTGTTAGTGTTCTGATGTAAGTCCAGCAGTAGATAGGTTAAGCCTATTTTAACATACTGGAAACTGGTAATCTTCCAGTAGGTATTAATTTAGTTTTACTAAAGCCTGCTGGGACACAAGTAATGGGTTAGTGCATTTGTAAACAGGAATCGCTTGACAAGTGGCCCCCTTCATCCCACCCTTCCTCGTCCTGATATGGCTCTGCGTAGTCGGCTGGACGTTAAGCAACAAATAAACAAACAAACAAACTCAACCTCAACTGATCTCAAGTGCAATAGTTTACACACATGTACATGTTTGGTTGTGCTGAATTTGCTCAATGTGAATGTTCTTTAATTATTCTCCTTTAATTATTCTCACACACACACACACAGACACACACACACACACGCGCACATACACCACGACCCTCGTTTCGATTCCCCCTCGATGTTAAAATATTTAGTCAAAACTTGACTAAATATAACAAAACTGAAATTGCCGATTGTAAATACGAGTTATTGTACTGGATTTACAGCTACCGATGGGGTTTTTTTCAAGCTGCATGTGGGGTGTCAGCTTTAACAGGAGTGTAATATAGGTTCTTTCCATAGTTGAATGCATTCTACTCGAGTTAATCCAAAACACAAAAAAAGAGTCCTTCAATAAAACCAGCGATCCATACAAAAATGTATTCTTAATTCGCCGAGAAAAGACATTAACGCGAATATCCGGGAATATTTATTCATGAATCTGAAATCTCTTTGGCATTTTGATGTAGAACTTTGCACTTCAGCAGAAGAAGACTTCGCTGCCTTTGTCAATGAATAAGCAAGAAAATAGATCAGTTCGTTTATCAACGAAGACCTTTTTTTTTTAATAACACAAAAATCAAACAATAATTAAGGATACGTGAATAAATACATGGACATGAAATAAAAATAAAATTGTTCTCATCTCACCAGTTTTGGTTCAATCCGGGTGTGTGTGTTTTTCTGCAAAACAGAAGAAAAAAATTTCTGTTCGAATTTTTCCAAAGTCTTTTCACTTCAAATTTCTTCACCTTCTACATTTCAAGAGGAGAAAAACATCTTTGGTGTCTTAAAACCAAATAACACCGAAGTGTTCAAAACGTAATATTTTGGAGGACAGCGGCAGACGCGTCCAGATGATACTTCGAGGCGTTTTGGCAAGTCGATCTTTATTTATACTACCCGGCTGCTCGAGGGTGTGGGTTTGTGTTATGTAAAAGGATGGAGATAGGTTGGGAGGGGGAGGGGGGGGGGTGGTGGTTACGATGAAGTTCTATGACAGTTAGGGAAGGGGGTAGGGTTTATAGGTGGGGTCTAGCTACTACGCACAGTGCGATGATGACAAACCACTTAACTTGACATTCAAACAGATGGAGGGAGGTCAATAGTAGGGAGTGGATGGGTGGGTAGGGTGTACGCACGAGAAGTTGACGGAGGGAGAGGGGAGGGTGGTGGAGGCAGGGGAAGGGGTGCATATCGGTGGGGGTGCGGGGACAAAAAGTTAATATCGTCATCACTACTTGCACGTTTTGGAATACGGGTATGCATGTATGTGTGGTTGGAATTGGGGGCGGGGGAGGGGTTGAGGGGGGGGGGAAGGTTGTTTGGGTTGGGAATGTAGGAACAGGGTCTTTGTGCTCGCGAGCAGGATAACGTACAAACTTGAGACGAAGACTGACATACCAGCCTTGCGGAAAGTTGCGAGTATTTTACTCGCCATGGTGAAACAATGGGTTTGGCAAGTAAAATTGGCTTTCTGGCGAGTAAATGTTGAGAAACACTAGGTGAGTGCACCATTTTTGGGACTTTCAGGGCTGCACACATTCAGACCCGAAGTCCGTAGAAAGAGGTAAGGGAAACAATCAAAGAAAAGTAAAAGTAATAACGACAACAACGACGATACCAAAGAGGAACCAACAGAAGAAAACGAACCAAAGAAAAAAAATAGAACAGACGGACACACACATACGTACAAGCACACACACACACACACACACACACACACACACACACACACACACACACACACACACACACACACATTGTATTTTATTCATTTGCTTCATTCCAATTATTGAGTACTTCCAGCGGGACAATTTTCCCAGCAGGGGCGGGTTACGGAACACCCCCCCCCCCCCCCGGCTGTCAAAAAAATTAAAAAAATTAAAAGAAATAATGAGTGGCTGCTGACACCAGTTGATCATGTTTAAAATCAAGGATAAGCCATAAATTGTTCATAAAATAGCTAAAACTCTTCAGCCCCCCAGACCCCCCAACGGGGCCTTGCCCGTGTACCCCACAAGGGATCTACCCCCTGGACCCCAGGTTGTAACCCCCCCCCCCCCCTCTGGCTTAACTGCTCCGCCCCTGCCCAGAATTTCCCATTATAATTATATATTTTTGTTAGTAACCTCGGCTTTGGTAAAAAGTTAATGCCCTGTAGTTAACACCGCGAGTACATGTAATGATGAGAGCAAGAAAACGTACGAATCACAAATACGAACGGAGAAACCGACTAGTCGACAAATGCTCGATCAAGTTCCCGGGCACGTGGAAGGTATGTTTTGCAGTTCAAGTATTAGTGTTCACGCTTTTGAGCCATCGTGGCGGGGTGGTAGTACGTTTGCCTGCAGATCCGGCGGTCTCGAGTTCCAGTCCCAGAATTGGCAAATCTTTTGCTAAAAATGTTTTCTCAATTGTTCAACTTTCTTTTCTTTTCTGAACTCCATATACTTGTCTTTTTTTCTTTTTGATTTATCCCAAGGGTTTTGAGTCGTGTATTGAACATCGAATATAGTGCTTAAGTGCCCTTGAACAGCTTTCCCAGAATTATGTATTCTATTTTTAGTACAGGATATTGCCAAGAAAAGGTCAAAGGGCATAATTATATGTATCACCGCGTGTCGACTGCTGGTAATGGTAGTAAAGTACTTTTAGTATGATAGACTTCTGACACAATGCAATGAGGACATTTTTTAAACAAGTAAATAATTCTTTGATATAGTATTCAATCATTGCTTGATATTCATAATGCATATTGAAATGTCTTTTTAATTATGTTAATTATGTAAATTGTATTGTAGTTAACTTAACTTCTATTTCTTCTTGTTATCAATCGAGTAAACCCTCCATGGGCGAGGGCCGGATGAAAAAAAGCATGTTTACATTGCTTATTCAGTTACCCTCGAAAAATAAAGTTCAATACAATTCAATTCTCTCTCTCTCTCTCTCTCTCTCTCTCTCTCTCTCTCTCTCTCTCTCTCTCTCTCTCTCTCTCTCTCTCTCTCTCTCTCTCTTGTTCGTATTTGTGATTTGTAAGTTTTTGTAAGTATTGGAAGAAGTGTCTCACCATAAAGTCCTTGGTGTAAAGATTGATAATAATGTATTTATCATGGCATGATCACATTGATTACATCTGTAAGATTGCTTCCCAAAAAATATATCAGTTATCAAAAATAAAACATTTCTTGAATCTCCACTCGCGAAAGATTTTTTTTACAATCACATCTTGTCAAATATTGATTATGGATCAACTGTATGGGATTGTGCAAGTGCTAATGTTTTGAAACCTTTAGCCAGTCTTCACAGAAGAGCAGTTAAGCTTATTATGCTAAAAATTCACACTCCTTCAGAATTTGATTATAACAATTTGCAAGTATTACCATTTTAAAAAGATTAATGTATAATAAAGGTGTTATAATGCATACAGTGATGTCAGGATATGCACCGGAGACATTCCGTGATAATTTTATTTTGAACTATACTTACTTACTTACTGCCTTTCACGCCTGGTGGCGTGTAGGGCAGCGTTTGTCGCTGTTTCTGTAACTCACTCGGTTTTACCAGTTAGAGTTGTTGGCCCTAAGCTGAACCCCCAACCTGGAGGACCAGGGTACACATTTTAGTCTGGCCTCTACCTCACGCGGATCTGTTCGGCATGCCGGTTGGACCTACCAGGGACACGAGCTCCCCGCCGACATAGCTCCGGAGGTTGTCAAGGCACACAAGCCCCCACACCACGATCAAGGTAAGTGCACCAGGTGGTGCACTATAACAGACTAAAAATCATAACACCGACTCCACGCATTAACTTATTCAAATCAAGCCTAATTTGTTCAGGTGCGGTCCTATGGAACTCACTGCCTATTTTTCTTAAGCATAAAACAAACACAGACAGCTTCAAAAAAATTATATGTCGCACATAATGCAACTAAACATGTGCTGAATGGTTCATCAATTCATTTAAAATGTATGTGCATGTTAAACAAAATTATAATAATATGCAGATCTAAATTGAGTTAGGTTAAAAATTGACACTTTTTATCATTGGATATTGTACTTAAAGGCAGAGTAAGCCTCCCGTAAACCATCACAGAGCTCCCCGAGCGTCTACATACAGTACAAGCATACTTCCATTTGAACGCTCACCGAACGGGAACATCCTGGCTGCTTTCTGTCGAGCGTGAGAAATTTTCAAAGAATTTATTTTCGTGGACTTGTAACGCTACAACAATGGCGCCTCGTACGTGTTGGTGCTGGACGGCTGTTGTGAATATTCAATACCGGAAATCACGCCCGGACAGTAAGCCTCCCGTAAACCATCACAGATACTGTCAGGCTTTTACACACAGTACAAACACCCTTCCATTTGAACGCTCACCAAACGGGAACATCCTAGGTGCCCTACGTAAAGAGCGAGCAAATTTTAAAGAATTAATTTTGCAGATTGTCAAAAATGAGTTACTTCCCTTCGGGTCTCATTCAGAAAAGCCCGGAAGCAGGGTCACGCAAGGGTCGTAGCAGACGACGGTTTATCAGTACATATCGCCGTTCCTCTCAACAGTCAAAAGCCATCGCTAGAGTTCTTGTGAACCACAGCCGTTTGTTTCGTGCATAAAAACGTGCTATTGTAGATAAGCTCACATCGAGTCGCACTCAAATGACTAACTGACGACTACATGGTGAAAAAGGGAAACTGGATCACACGGGTTCACGATGGCTCAGGGGTAAGATAAACCACGCAAAAATAAATTCTTTGAAAATTGTTCGCTCTTTACGGAGGGCACCGAGGATGTTCTCAATCGGTGAGTGTTTAAATGAAAGGGTGTTTGCACTGTGTGTAAAAGCCTGACCGTATCTGTGATGGTTTACGGGAGGCTTACTGTGCCTTTAAAATGCAGCATGACAATTTATTATAATGTATTAAGTTTGATGTGATAGTTCTTTGATTATATTGTTTTCTGTTCTTGTTGACCCTATATTAGGGCGAGGGCTGGATGTAAAAAAGCAATATCCTTGCTTATCTATTACCCTCGATAATAAAGATTTTGTCTTGTCTTGTCTTGTCTCTTTCTCTCTCTCTCTCTCTATCCCTCTCTCTCTCTCTTTATCTCTATCTCTCTCTCTCTCTCTCTCTCTCTCTCTCTCTCTCTCTCTCTCTCTCTCTCTCTCTCTCTTGAATGTTTATTTGTCATAATACGGCATTACGTGACAGAAAAAAGTCCCAAGCTAACAATGAACAAAATGCACACACACACAAAGACGAAGAACAAAAGTTTGATTATCATTGTTGTTCTACGTGACTGGATATTTCAGCCTTGAGGTTAGAGTATTTCAAATTTGTGAGCTTTTATGGGAAGTTTAGCGAGTCGGAGAGAGTTTGTGGTAATTTAGATGTTCATTTTTGGCTCACGTAAGTGTAGCCTATGCGATGATAAACTTTGTCTGTCTGTGCGTGCGTATGTATGTATGTATGTGTGTATGTCTGTGGTAGAAACTTTAACATTTCCGAGTCTATGGATTACGTCAGTCTCGGTCAAAAGTGTTCGACGTGTGTGATAGAAACTATTTGAAGACGTCACATTATGACGTAAGAGGGTTAGACGTCACGCAAAGGAATTACTGAAAGTCTCGGTCATTGTTATTGTGAGCGGGCCGAGACTTCTTGGCAGATCCAGGGTCTCGCTTTCTTGCATAGTTTCACCTATGCTTACTCTGTGTGTGTGTGTGTGTGTGTGTGTGTGTGTGTGTGTGTGTGTGTGTGTGTGTGTGTGTGTGTGTGTGTGTGTGTGTGTGTGTGTATGTGTGACGGAGTGATTGAGTTTGTGTTACTGTTTGTCGATTTCTTACGTGAGCCTTGAAGGCTTCGCCTCTTGTTGTTTTTGTTTTTTCAATATAAACAGAGCAAAACAATTATTGCACCAATTTTTGTATCCCCACTAAAACATTCATTCCCGTGTCATTTCATTCAAAGTTTATATGCCATTAAAGGCAGTCTGGCACACTTTTCGGAAAACAGATTTCTGTTAAAGGTATCACGTGACTGCCGCCGAAGTAAGGGTACCCCCAACATCGACCTGACAAAAACGTCAGGTACCAATACAGAAATCGACAAAAAATCAGAATAGGATTACCTTGGCAACCTTTACATACGATGAAAAATCCAAATCAATTATCTATCCAGAACTGATTGTTTTGTTTTGCTATCTTGCGTATCTCTTGTATTATGTCTACTGATGCAGGTGTGGAGCGCATGAGGAGTAGAAAACGAGGTGTTCGCGTCCATTTTGAGGGTACCGTGACAAACAGCGCTGTATTTCAGCAATGCTTAAATGGATTGCTTCGAACCTTACTGGATCTCAAGTAGACATACGAGACGTACGTCCGGTACAATTTCGCATTGTTACATATATATATTTGTTGAGATGATATGCAATCTTCGAGAAAATATGTTAAAACGTGTCATAGGTGTGAAGGCTTACATCCAAAAAATGTATGACTTTGCATGCATACAGACAACAGCGTGTTGCAAATACTGCCCAAGTTTCATTTAAAGGGGCTGTCACACTATAACGTATAGCAGTAACTTATGCCGACTTATGAGAATTTTCATCGAAACGCTGGAGTACGTTTGACATAAGTTAGGGGTAGGTTTGGTATAAGAAGCATACGTTAAAAGCACGCTGGGATAAGCTGGCATAAGCTGGCATACGTTGTTGTACGCTGAGACCGAAAATTTGTTTTGAACATGTTCAAAATTTGTGACTATGCCGACGTACTCTTCATACGTTAGGCATACGCTAGACATACGCTACGCATATGTTAAATACGTTACATTTATGAGTTTACTCATACGTTGAGATACGTTGAAATACGTCGAAATACGCTAGCAGGAATTTGTACCATACAGCTAACTTATCGATAACCTATTAGTAACTTACTTGAAACGCCGAGCCCGCTGCGCATAGGTTTTTCATAAGTTACTCATACGTTGGGCATAAGGCGAGGCCGCTAGACATACGCTGGTCATACGCTATGATACGCTATCATAAGTTTTATATAAGTTAGTGATGTGTTTCTAATAAGTTAGACGTACGCTATGAATACGTTATGCATAAGTCCAATTTAGAATGTTGATGCTTTTTTGGGACGTATGCCAACGTATTGACATTAATTTTTGACTGTTCATACGTTAGACATAAGTTTCTCTAAAACGCTATAGTGTGACAGCCCCATAAGTACAATCACTATTACGTTTGCTAGTCCTGTAAACACGATCAAGTTTTTTGGGAGGATTGCTGTGCGACAGCAATGTCCAGTCATCTGTGACCGCAGCATGTGTTGATAGGCACTCCGCGTTAACCGCCCTCAATAGCAAAGAGCATGAATGTTCCATCTTTTTCTCATGTGTTTACATTGCAAGAAAATGTCCGTCAGTGGTCATACTCAAATGACACTTTGGCAGTTCTTCTACCAACCATTTGTCTGTATGCGTGCAAAGTCATGACATTTTGAAATGTAAATTCACAAAACTGTGAGGGGTTTAAAAACATATTTTGGAAGAGTGCATAACATCTGAGCACAAACCTGAAGTGATCCCAAATTTTACCCAGGGTACTTGTCGTATGTAGACGTGAGATCCTTAAAGTTTCGAAGCAATCCACTTAGGCATGACTGAAATACAGTGCTTTTTGTCATGATTCCCGCTCAGAATGGATGCAAAAACCTCTTGTTTTCTTCTTCTCGTGCGCTCCACACCTGCTTCAGTAGAAATGATATTACACAAGAGATACGCAAGATAGCAAAACATTAACAAAACAACCTGTTCTGGATAGATAATTAATTTAGCTTTTTCATCGTATGTAAAGGTTGTCAAGGTAAGCCTATTCTGAATTTGTGTCGATTTTTTAATCGGTACCTGACGTTTTTGTCAGGTCGATTATCGGGGTACCCTTACTTCGGCGACGGTCACGTGATACTTTTAACAGAAATCTGTTAACCGAAAAATGTGCCAGATTGCTAAGTGAAAGGACTTTAATGGCATAGGAAGTTTGAAGGAAATGACACGGGAATGAATGTTTTAGTTGGGGTACTGGTACGACAATGGGTGGAAACATTGTTTTGCTCAGTTTATATCCAACACACTCATTATCTGAAAAGTGCCAGCTGTTCCGCTACACGAGTAGGCCTACTGCTCAACAAGGGTTCGCTACACAACAAAATGTACTCCCATTGTCAAGATCTGACACTGGCAAAGGTCTTTTTGCTACTGAACCTAAGAAATGCCTATCTTGCAAACGTTTTTCCTCGGATATTGACTTCATAGAAACGCTCTGTCAATTTAAGCATTGGGCTATTATTCTTTACAAATTAATGACGTCATAACTGGTGAGATGAAGAACACGAAACTTGGCATAGGGGAAACCCAGCAAACACACAACGTAAATACGACGTTGCGAAAATGTGAATTTTTCGTGTCATTAGCAACGTTGCGAACTTTACGTGAAATTTACGTTGAGCCAACCAAAAAACGCAACGTAAAACCAACGTTGTGTCATTGTGAGATTTTGGTGTTCTTTCGACGTTGTAATACAACGTAAATTTTACGTGAATTTCACGTTGCATTTTGGTGTCTTACAAATGTTGCGAAGATTACGTGAAATTTACGTGGATCCAACCAAAAAACACAACGTGAAAGCAACGTTGCGTTACAGTTGTGTTTTTTTGTTTTTTACACGTTGGTACATAACGTAAATTTCACGTGGATTCCACCTTAAAAAGCAACGTAAAATCGACGTTGTATTATTGTGATTTTCTGGTGTTCGAACAACGTTGGTATACTCACGTGATTTTCACGTGAAATTCACGTGATTTAAAAACAAAAGTTAGTTTGATACAACAAACGTTCCTACAACGTAGTTTCAACGTAAACACACAACGTTGGGGTTTGATTGATCGCCAACGTGCCCTCAACGTGAAATCCACAAAGTAAATCCTACGTCAGTCATTACCAATTTTTCACCTGCACGGTTTCGTATCGTTTATCAATATATATATAGCCTTTGAAAATTACGTAAGGTGAACAGATTTTCACACACAGGAGATAGATATGTGCGAAACTATCACCGAATAACAAATGACTCAGTCAGACGTTATGAAATTAAGCGCCGATGTACCGCGCAATGTATTTGATTGCTTTGGCGTTCCAAATGCGTCCGGTTACATTTTCTGGCATCATTAATGCATCAACGAGAATTGAAAAGTAATGCTAAAAATATATTTGTGTACGTTTAAAGTTGATCTACTGTGCTCATCAAACCTCTTGTTGTATTTTGTAAATTGGCGAGAGGGGGGCAGAATACATGAACCTAATCTCTGTGATTGTCTATACGTGCGTGTGTGTGTGTGTGTGTGTGTGTGTGTGTGTGTGTGTGTGTGTGTGTGTGTGTGTGTGTGTGATTACACGTGTTAGTGTGTATGTGCGTGTGTGTGTACACATGTTAGTGTGTATGTGTGTGTGTGCGTGCGTGCGTGTTTGTGTGTGTGTGTGTGTGTGTGTGTTTGTGTCCCTCGGCGCGTGACAATATATCTGCCAATAAGTTGAACTAAAACAGGGTTCAAGTGGGAATTACACCTGAAAAAGCAGGAAGGGAGCAGAATACATGTTATGTACTCCGTTATTTATTGTTTGATATGTTATAACCTGGGAGAAGTCACCCTCGCACCCCGTCCTTAGTTTCTCTTGACCTACCTTTGAAGTATTCTTGAGGACATGACTAGACTACCCGATTGCGCCCATTGCACGGCATAAGAGAGCGCCGTTCCACCCGGCCGATTCCGCTATAGACGTCACGCGTCCAAGGGAGGTAATTTTCGAGCCAGTTGCATTGACTCGGCCAAGAACGCAAACTTTCTTCGATTAAAGGCATTGTAGCATGTCTAAAATCATGGGACTTGTGTTATCAAGCTTTTAAAATCACCAAGTAACTTTTAAGAATAGTTTCAGTTACATGCGAACTCATTCTGCTGAACGGATTTTGAGAGCCAGTACCCAACAGCCTTTAAATGCACCTCTTTCCTTTTTTCATGTTCTTTTATGGTTTGCCGATTTTGTTAACATTTTTGCATTCATGATGAAGATTTTATGGTGACTGTACAGAAATGTACGTCCTCTAGTTTCTAACCTTCCAAAAATTGGGGCTGGGGGTCGGGGGAGAGAGAGAGAGAGAGAGAGAGAGAGAGAGAGAGAGAGAGAGAGAGAGAGAGAGAGAGAGAGAGAGAGAGAGAGAGAGAGAGAGAGAGAGAGAGAGAGAGACAGACAGACAGAGAGACAGACAGACAGACAGACAGACAGAGAGGGAGAGAGAGAGATAGAGAGAGACAGCGAGGGAGACAGGGGGGAGAGAGGGAGACAGAGAGAGTCAGAGAGAGACAGAGAGAGACAAAGTCGAAACTTTGTCAATCATTTCGGTTTTTTCACCTGCATTTTTAGTTTCGTAATATTCTATTCAATTAATGTTCGGTCAAACAAAGAGGTTCACTAATTGTGTAAGACGAAAAGAGTATAACATAAATGCATATTGTTTCAAGGAATTTGCTGAGTTAAATGGATTTGTGAGTGCGAAACTTTCCCTCCCCAAAAAAGACGCGTTACTAACCGACAGTGTTCTCCGGTGATGGCAACGGTCGACTTTGTGTATCCCAAATTTGGTTTTCAACTTTGATGAACACTTTCAGGACTAAAATATTCATCGTAATCAACTCGAAGGTAAGTTGTTTTCATTTGTTCCACATGAGACGTTATCTCGTATTGTACTCCATGTACACATGCACAGATTACTTGATTGTCGAGACCATGATTGGAAACGGACCGGCCAAAGATGGCGGGTCTTTCCAATAGTCACAATCACAATGTCAGCCCTAACTCAGTTCAAGGGATACACATTCTTTTAGACTCAACTTTTGAGTCAGTATAGCGAAACAATGGGTCACAAGCGGTGGAACACAAAGGAAAAACACGTTTCACATAGACGGACGCAACCTTTAGAAAGCTGTTTAATCAGACTAGCTCAGTGCATGAGACTGAAAGCGGGGGCGGCCATTGATATCTCAAGTACTTAATTGGGCATTTTACGATCTTGAGGGAGGACGATGTATCCAGACAAGCTGCTTCAAGTTCAAGTGAATCTGCCCAGGGGACAGTGGTATGAGAAGAATTCAGAACTTGACACATTGGCTCATTACATACTTGACTGTCTTTTGTCGACCTGTTCTGTTACTCACTCAAGTAGGCAGCCGAGATACCCTGCCGGTCACGATTTCATCTTTCGCCTGTGTACATATTTCCCCCTCGACATATACTCAAGACTGAAATGTTGTTTCCTGGTAAAATTAAGAAGTGAAATTATTTAAGGACGAAAAGCATGTCAGTTTCTTGCATGTGAAGAAAATTGGTGGTAAAATTTAATAGATTTCAACCCCAAAATCGAATTCTTCGAAAACGTGTACTGAGTGGTTACGTCCCTTGATTAAGAAGGAAACATTTTAGGATGAATCAAATTTCTAAGTTAAATAAAACAAATTGGTTGGACAAATTTGGCCCCATGAATGTAAGGTACACAAGGTCGCTCATGAGTACTATCGAAGGGTGTTTTTTTGTTCAGTGTAGAGTTTATACTAGATCAACGAGGCCGAGAAGCGAAATATCAACACGGCGAAAGATGAAAACGTCACACCGGGGGAGAGAGCGAGACAAAGAGGAGCTATCGGGTGGAGAATGGGGAGTTGATTCGGGGAGGGGGGTGGATTAAAGATGAACGTATCAAATTGTTATTTGTAAGGAGGAGAGAGTGAGACAAAGAGGAGCTATCGGGTGGAGAATGGGGGAGGGGATTCGGGAGGGGGGATTATAATGTGTGTGTGTGTGTGTGTGTGTGTGTGTGTGTGTGAGTGTGTGTTTGTGAATTTACCGCAATATGCGGACCAACTAGGACCAAATGGGGTCGTCCGTCGCTATATCGCAGCAATTTGCGGACATCGGCCAAAAAATGCGACTATTTGCGGACGTCCCCAAATAGGCGGTCTTTGGTCCGCAAATTGCTGCAATATAGTGACGGACGTCCGCAAATTGCTGCACCCCACTAAAAATTAATTTGCAAGTTGTCCTCATATTGCTGCGATATAGGTGTGGACAACGAGACCTGTTTCACACAAATTCCAGATCCATTGTAATATCCATTTTCAGATCATACACAGATTTTACACATTTGCAGAGCATCTCTGTATTTAGTGCCAACTGCTCCCAGCGATTTTATGTCGTTTTTAAACTGCTGTAAAATATTAACCAGATACATGTATAGCACGTCAAAAACAAAAGCAGATTTGCGGAGGAAACTTAATGGCCGTTCGATTAGTGCATAGTTTGTAGTTGCTGTCTTATTTTTACCTCCTCATAAAGTGTGTGATACGGGGTAAGGATGAAGTGACTCTTGATTGCATGCAAACACGCTACAAAAATCGTAAAAATGCATTGTTTTGTTCGAGGTTAAAATAGTCGATCGTTGACGAATTGCATCCCTCTTTATGATCTACCAACGTGTTAGATAATCACATAAGTAAACAAGGTGTCGTGAACTGCAACGTGTGTGTACTACATGTACATACATGAACTAGATTGTTTTCTCTTTTTTGTGTATAATTATTACCACCGTTATTCTCAAAAGAGCCAGTAAAGAACTTTGTTTGTTAGTTTGTTTCTCTGTTTGTTTCTCTGTCTACGGATTAGACTTGTTTCTCTGGTACTCTGGGGTCAATGTGTGTGTGTCCTTGTAAAATAAAGTTCAGTGCAGTTCAGTTCAGCTCGCGGCGAGAATTGCCTAAGAAACACTAATTCCTCGCCACACTCGCCAAATCTAGCGTCTAAGAAACGGAGGACTGGCTGTACAAGAGCAGTACAAAACATTGAAAGGAGGAAGGCCCAACGACTGTGCTCTCTCTGCCTGCTTCTGTGGATTAGGTCAGCACGTTTTTCGCGTGGAATTGCGTTAAGTTACCGCACACACGTAGGCAGTCTCCAGTTGGCAGTTATACGGCAAATAGCAGATCGTTATCATACACACACACATACACACACCACACACACCACACACACACCACACACACCACACACACAACTACGCAAGAGGTGTCTTCTTATTCCTAGCCGAAGGAAAGCAAGTTAGAGTGCACACTGTTCAGTTCACTCCTTGCACGCATATGAAAGCAGCTGTGCGGGTTTGTTGCTCAGGTTTAAGGAGTTTAACATGCAGGTTTCATGTTGTGAGCAAGTGCCCTACATTCTATTCGACGGATGACTGATTGTGTGTAGTTTATTAAAGTATAATACTTGTGAAAGTCCCCCCCCCCCCCCACCTCCTTACCATACCTCTTTCAACCGATACCCCCATCCCTTCTCCCCATCGCAACCCCCTCCCCCATCCTAAACTTGTTTGACGAGTTCGGGGTATACTGCATAGGACATTGCTCTAAGAAATAACATCCTGTTTATTTTACTAATTTGAATGGCGATAATGATTTAAGACCCCCCCCCTCCCATGGATGACCTACTTTCCCGTCCTTGCCAGTCGCTCAAGAAGCAGGTAAGGTGTTTCTATAACATAACAGACGACTCTGTGACATTGGTGTCTCGAAACAGGGTCGATGGAGGTTTCAGAAATGTTTACTTACTGCAAGTGGAGTGTGCACGTTAAAGATCCCACGATTGACAAAATTGAATAGGCATAAATAAAAATGTCCACCAAAATACCCGTGTGACTTGGATTAATAGGCCGTGAAAAGTAGGATATGCGCCGAAATGGCTGCGATCTGCTGGCCGATGTGAATGCGTGATGTATTGTGTAAAAAACAAATTCCATCTCACACGGCATAAATAAATCCCTGCGCCTTGAATATGTGCGCGATATAAATTGCATACAAAAAAAATAACAAATAAAACAAATAAAAAATCCCTGCGCTTAGAACTGTACCCACGGAATACGCGCGATATAAGCCTCATATTGATTGATTGATTGAAGTGGAGGATAGGCCCCTAATATGGATGTCTTTAGCTTCACGCTGATAAGTAGCTTGTACTCTTGCGAAGAAGTTTAATATAGTGTTTGGTAGTTTTACTCTCTTTAGCTAGCCTTTAGGCCTAATTGGAGCAAACTAGGTTTGATAGAAATTCATCCAAAAATGAATACAGAACATTCACAACTGGTCCTTATCAAGGGCCCATGTGGACCAGTAAAGAGGCTAATCACAGTAAAAAAAAAAATTTTAAAAAAAAGTCGCGTAAGGCGAAAATACAACATTTAGTCAAGTAGCTGTCGAACTCACAGAATGAAACTAAACGCAATGCAACGCAGCAAGACCGTATACTCGTAGCATCGTCAGTCCAGCGCTCACGGCAAAGACAGTGAAATTGACAAGAAGAGCGGGGTAGTAGTTGCGCGAAGAAGGATTGCAGGCTTTTCTGTACCTCTCTTTGTTTTAACTTTCTGAGCGTGTTTTTAATCCAAACATATCATATCTATATGTTTTTGGAATCAGGAACCGACAAGGAATAAGATGAAAGTGTTTTTAAATTGATTTCGAAAATTTAATTTTGATAATAATTTTTATATATTTAATTTTCAGAGCTTGATTTTAATCCAAATATAACATATTTTTATGTTTTTGGAATCAGCAAACGATGGAGAATAAGATGAACGTAAATTTGGATCGTTTTATAATTTTTTTTCTTACAATTTTCTGATTTTTAATGACCAAAGTCATATTAATTTTTGAGCCACCAAGCTGAAATGCAAGACCGAAGTCCGGGCTTCGTCGAAGACTACTTGACCAAAATTTCAACCAATTTGGTTGAAAAATGAGAGCGTGACAGTGCCGCCTCAACTTTTACGAAAAGCCGGATATGACGTCATCAAAGACATTTATCAAAAAAATGAAAAAAGTGTTCGGGGATATCATACCCAGGAACTCTCATGAAAAATTTCATAAAGATCGGTCCAGTAGTTTGGTCTGAATCGCTCTACACACACACACGCACAGACAGACACACACACACATACACCACGACCCTCGTTTCGATTCCCCCTCTATGTTAAAACATTTAGTCAAAACTTGACTAAATGTAAAAAGGCTCCTATACTTCAAAATAGCATGATACTTCTTCTTCAGCATTCCAGAAATTCTGGTGACGTGTGAGCTCGTTTGCCCATTTGGGTTCCCCATAGTCAGCTTCACTCCGCTTTCGTTGGGTACAGGCACGCTGGGTATTTTCGTGTTTCCATAACCCACCGAACTCCGACATGGATTACAGGATCTGTTCCGTGCGACACTTGGTCCAGTGCTTGCGTGTACACACGAAGGGGGTTAAGTCACTTGCAGGTCTGCACATAAGTTGACATGGGAGATCGGAAAAATCTTCACTCTTAACCCACCAGGCGGCAGCGACCGGGATTCGAACTGACGACCCCCCGATTAGGAGGCCGACGTCTTACCACGGGCACTGCGCCACTTCGCCCGAATGATACAAATTAGTGAGCAAGTCAGACTGATTAAAAAAAGGCTTCACATTTATCTGTTTCGGTTCGACGAGAACATTATTTGAACCACAAGAGGACACTAAAGAAACATATCAAAATACAAAGAGAAAATAAAAGAAATGTCCGTCGGTCCGTCCGTCCGTCCTTCTGTGTGTGTGTGTGTGTGTGTGTGTGTGTGTGTGTGCGTGTGTGCCTCTCTCTCTCTCTCTTTCTCTCTCTCTTTCTCTCTGTCTGTAGGGGCGGGGATATAGCTCAGTTGGTAGCGCGCTGGATTTGTATTCAGTTGGCCGCTGTCAGCGTGAGTTGGATCCCAGGTTCGGCGGAAATTTATTTCAGAGTCAACTTTGTGTGCAGACTCTCTTCGGTGTCCGAACTCCCCCCCCCCCCCCCCCCCCCCCCGTGTACACTACATTGGGTGTGCACGTTAAAGATCCCACGATTGACAAAAGGGTCTTTCCTGGCAAAATTGCTGAGGCACAGTTAATAATTGTCTACCTATACCCGTGTGACTTGGAATAATAGGCCGTGAAAGGTAAATATGCGCCGAAATGGCTGCAATTACTGGCCGTATAAAATTTCATCTCACACGGCATCACTGCAGAGCGCCTAGAACTGTACCCACGGAATATGCGCGATATAAGCGTCATTGATTGATTGATTGATTGTCTGTCCGTATCTCTCTCTCTCTCCCTCTCACTCTCTCCCTCTCTCCCTCTCACTCTCTCTCTCTCGCTCTCTCTCTCTCTCTCTCTCTCTCTCTCTCTCTCTTCCTCTCTGTACATACTTAGCAAGAGATTGCCGGCGAAGGATAGGCCTACCCGAAGTTGTCACTCAGCGCTTTTTCAAGAGGCAATTGTTAAAGCAAGCTTTGTCATGAAAGACTGATGGAAAGGGCTTTCAAGTCCATGAGGAGAGAGCAGCAGACACAAAAATTGCATTCGGACTTGTAAAGGATCCTACTTCATAGGTCACACATCATTACGTCCGGCTGAGTTGGCCACCGTCGTCAGCTGGATAGTTTATTTTATTCTACATACGTGAGAGAGACACTCGTAAGATAATAATTGTTAAAATCACACGTGTGTATATCATGCAAATGAGGTCATATCAAACAAGTCTGGCAGGGATCTGTTTTCCACTGCTTATGATGCCAGAGTCATCGAGACGAACGTCATTATAGAAAAAAAAATTGCGCTCGCTAATTGCCCTCGATGAATTTTTAGAACTAACACGTCACGCCACACTTTCAGAGTGACGTTTCTTTACTTTGACGTAATATATTGCACGAGGCTTTAGAAGAGATCGAGGTTCCAAAACAAGCGTCTTCAATATAGCTGCCTCGACTGCAGGAAATTTTCAGTAAAATACACGTAAGTACAGTGTGTAGGATAAACAGAATACTACATGGCTTGCTGTGTCGTACCAGATTTACACTCGTTGCTTTTTCAAATAATGAACAGCTCGCTTTCGCTCGCAGTTCAATATTTTAAAAAACAACTCGTGTGAATTTGGTACAACACAGCAAGAGTATTCTCTATGTCTCTGTGTTCCCGTCAAACCAACTGAGCTACTCCCGTTTGTTCTTTTGAACAAAGGTGGTCAATTAATATTCAGAATTCATTCTTATCATACTGACATAATACAGTTCACTTTTGTTTTAATTTGCCAAGTTGTACCTGTAACACATTTTCGGAAATGTTATGTCATAATGATAAGCGCACCAGCACATTGTGTGTAAAAAATGTTAGTGTCTCGGATGTTTAGTTTTTTGTCCATTTGAACTTGTTTAAGTTATTAACAAGTCGCGTAAGGCGAAATTACTACATTTAGTCAAGCTGTGGAACTCACAGAATGAAATTGAACGTAGTCCGCCGCTAGTGAAAAAAGGCAGTGAAAGTGACGAGCCTGTTTGGCGCGGTAGCGGTTGCGCTGTGCTTCATAGCACGCTTTACTGTACCTCTCTTCGTTTTTAACTTTCTGAGCGTGTTTTTAATCCAAACATATCATATCTATATGTTTTTGGAATCAGGAACCGACAAGGAACAAGATGAAAGTGTTTTTAAATTGATTTCGAAAATTTTATTTTGATCATAATTTTATTTTTTTTTAATTTTCAGAGCTTTTTTTAATCCAAATATAACATATTTATATGTTTTTGGAATCAGAAAATGATGAAAAATAAGATGAACGTAAATTTGGATCGTTTTATAAAAACATTTTTTTTTTACAATTTTCAGATTTTTAATGACCAAAGTCATTAATGAATTTGTAAGCCACCAAGCTGAAATGCAATACCGAAGTCCGGCCTTCGTCGAAGATTGCTTGGTCAAAATTTCAATCAATTTGATTGAAAAATGAGGGTGTGACAATGCCGCCTCAACTTTTACAAAAAGCCGGATATGACGTCATCAAAGACATTTATCGAAAAAATGAAAAACAATGTCCGGGGATATCATACCCAGGAACTCTCACGTGAAATTTCATCAAAATCGGTCCAGTAGTTTTCTCTGAATCGCTCTACACACACACACACACACACACACACACACACACACACACGCACGCACGCACGCACGCACACACACACACACACACACACACACACACACACACACGCACACACACACACACACACACACACACACACACATACACCATGACCCTCGTCTCGATTCCCCCTCTATGTTAAAACATTTAGTCAAAACTTGACTAAATGTAAAAATGAACGACAGAACACAGCAACTGACGTAGATTTGGATCGTGGGTGGCACTCGAACTTCCCAGTAGTAGTATAGTAAGGGGGATCTCATGCCTTTTTGAGGACGCCATCTTGAGGACGCATCTTGAGGACGCAATCTTAAAACGTCTTGAAACATCTTACGTTTTGAGACAATGTCTCGGAACGTCTTGGAACGTTTTACATCTTCGTCTTTGTTCACATCTTTGTCTTAACACCATCTTGAAACGTCTTACGTCTTGAGACCATGTCTTAGAACATCTTGAAACGTCTTGAAACGTCTTACGTTCAAATCTTCGTCTTGACGCCATCTTGAAACGTCTTACGTCTCCATCTTTGTTTAAATCTTCGTCTTGAAACGTCTAACGTCTTGAGTTTTGTTTAAATGTTCGTCTTGACACCATCTTGAAACGTCTTACGTCACCATCTTCGTCTTATAACATCTTACAGTCTAATCTTTGTCTTGACGCCATCTTAAAACGTCTTACGTCTCCATCTCTGTCTTGACGCCATTTTGAAACGTCTTACGTCTTTATCTTTGTACAGATTGCGCAATCTTTGCCTCTAGCTCTCATTTTCTTTGTTTTTAAAATTATTTATTTCGTTGTCGAGGGTATAAAATAAGGAAGTGTATGTCGACTTACAGCAATGGATCCACGATGGAAACACCCTTTTACCTGTGTCTTGACGCCGTCTTGAAACGTCTTACGTTTCCATCTTGAACCATCCCTTAACCTGTGTCTTACGTCTCCATCTTCGTATACCATTTTGTCGTTGTCATTATCAATGTACACAGTTTTGTCTTTCCACTGACCACACCATACACTCAGAGGATAGCTGGTGGTGGTGGTGGTGGGAGGGTGCGGGGTCGATTGCATCAGACGATCAGTACACAAGGTGTTCTACATATGACAGGTCGGCATAAACTGGTCATCAAACCATGATGCAAGACTTATTGTTGAATAAGAAGTTCCAACTGATTGTGCATACACCAACAACTTTAGTGGCACAAGCTGATGACAGATTTAAAGCTCTAAGCCTAGGAGATAATGAATGAAAAACAAAATAAACCACACATGGAAAGAGTGGGAGGGTGCTGGGGTCGATTGCATCAGACTATACGGGTACATAGGGTATCAAACTTATGACGGTTCGGGGTGCAAGCTGTAATTATCAAATACTCACAGAGATCAAACGTTCAGAGAGAGAGAGAGAGGAGAGAGAGAGAGAGAGAGAGAGAGAGAGAGAGGAGAGAGAGAGAGAGAGAGAGAGAGCGAGAGAGAGAGAGTGAGTGTGAGAGAGAGAGAGAGAGAAAGAGAGAGGAGAGAGAGAGAGTGAGAGAGAGAGTGAGTGTGAGAGAGAGAGAGAGAAAGAGAGGAGAGAGAGAGAGAGTGAGTGTGAGAGAGAGAGAGAAAGAGAGAGGAGAGAAAGAGAGAGAGAGAGAGAGTGAGTGTGAGAGAGAGAGAGAGAGAGAGAGAGTGAGTGTGAGAGAGAAAGAGAGAGAGAGAGAGAGAGTGAGTGTGAGAGAGAGAGAGAAAGAGAGAGAGAGAGAGTGAGAGAGAGAGAGGGAGAGAGAGAGAGAGAGAGAGAGAGAGAGAGAGAGAGAGAGAGAGAGAGAGAGTTGACAGTGGATTATTACTTTACAGGCCGTTGGCCCCTGGAAAGGGGTAATATAATTATGCAGTGACAACTTTACCTAAAGCTTGCAGCGTGGAAAAACACCATGCATAATATGGTGTAATGAATAAGACCGGTACATAGCTGCATTCTGCTCCTGTTATAGCACACGGCGGGTACAACGTGTCCCCAATGTGCAGCAGAGGCGAACGACACAAGGGTCCGGGTATGATTGTACCTGTCACCATGGCCTGTCTTTAATGACAGCCAGTGTTGTGTAGAATTCTTTTCTCTGGGCCTCAGTGTATCTGTCATCATGGCCTGCTTTTTATGACAGCCCAGTGTTGTGTAGACTTCTTTGTTCTAAGCCTCAGTGTATCTGTCATCATAGATTACCTTTTCG
>NW_027126889.1:0-4480 GCF_037325665.1 Littorina saxatilis | reverse complement strand
ACCCCAACCCCAACCCCAACCCCAACCCCAACCCCAACCCCAACCCCAACCCCAACCCCAACCCCAACCCCAACCCCAACCCCAACCCCAACCCCAACCCCGATAAAAAAAACAATATGATATTTATGTATAAAGCAATAAATTCATTTAAAAAAATAGTTAATAGTAAGGAATCAATACATAAATAAGGAAAAAATCATAACAAAAATTATTACTAATTATAAAAAATAAAATAATCAATTTCGATATAATCGGACTTTATTGACTCTTAAACCTTAACCTATTCGAATCCATCAATATAAAACTTATTACAACAATGCAATAGAAATATATTATAAATATGTCTATTCATTAACTATACATCATCACAATTATACACTATCACATTATACACTATCATTACTTTTTAAACTTATCCTTGTTACTTTTAGGTTATTTGTTGGATATTTAAGATGCTTTGTAATATTTTTTCCTTTGATTAAGCATATATTTGTACAGGAACAACATACCTACACAAATGAGTAACTGTATAACTCTACACATCCAAATATGTTCATAGGTGAGTACTTCCGCATAGATTTTGATATAATTATTAATGAGTAGCATTTAAGAATAGACACCAATAGGATACAACAGAATGAAACTATTATACCTAAGATGACCTACAATGGGATAACTTTATTTCAGTAAATAGTACAAATATCTTATAATATCTGCCATAGACCAAACCATCACCATCGATGAAAATATAATAGGTTTACTTTCCTCAGTTAAAAAATAGCAACATACGATCATTCTACCACTCATCTGCATCAAAGAACCCATCAACGACCCACTCGTCCAACCCAACATAATCATCATCACTTCAATGCATTGTATTGACTGTACACCACGTAACCACCATATTTGTACCACAATATCATTACGATTAAAAGCTAAAGGATCTCTAATTAAAGGTATCAACACTATGCATTGCAAAGTAAACCAACCTAATAGACTTATCCAATTCAAACATGTTTTCATTTGTTGATGTATGTATTATGTGTATTAATGTATATCGATGATACGATGATAATATAAATATGATGTTTATTTGTAGGTTGTTGATGTTGGTAAGTTTAAGTGTTTGTTTTTAGCAGTCTTAGGAATGGAATGCAGGTAATTTTATATATTAAGGTATAGTTAGTGTAGATTTGGTTGCTAGTTCTGACGGTTCATTTTCAATGACTCATAGTTTTACTATTAGGTAATTGGTGAGTGGTACCAGGAAAGTAGGTTTAGCGTTAACAGGCTTCTTATCAAGTCAAAATTAGAATATTAGATTCATAGCAAATTTGCAATATACGCCCAACAGTGATCCTAATTTTGTCATTACTCTACTAATATTAGGTAACAATGTTAATAGATTAACTTTTGTTGTTTTATCTGTTGCCAACTCCCTATCTTCTTCAATTTTAGACCTATATGCACCCCCATGTAACCATATTTTAAAATAGGTTTCGCAATTACATCAGCTTAAAGAACTTCACTAAGTACAACTTTGCAAGTATAAAATATTACTGTAACATAAACAATGAAAATTTATCCTTTAATTATGTCATTTAATGTAAAAGCTCCAATGGGTACTAGTAGTTTAGCTTCTATTAATATTAAAGATTTAGATATTGCTGGGAATTCATTCTCAATAACAATTTCAACTGAGCAGTTGTATGATATTTGTTTTACAGTTCTAACTCTATAACCACAAGATTCATACCCTAATCGAATAAATATTGATAGCATCAATTTTGCCTAACAAGATCAAGATCAATTAAGAAATCAAGTCGAAAAATAATAATATAAACCTTATAATAAGAATTGTTTTGTCGGTATTTTTGGTTTAATTATTGAGAGTAAAGATTGTATGGCTGATATTGCATGGGATAGAGTTAATTTGTTATTAATAAATCAAGTGTTACTCTTACGAACTTGACTAGATTTTGTTTAGCTGCTTCTTTATGTTAGACTTATCAAATAGATCTTAATGGAACTTGTGTCAATTGTTAAGATATCTATTTAGGTTGCTACTAATGCAATCAAAGTCAATGTATTAAAAGTTGTAATTCATTTGATTAAAATTGTATTAGTTGTAATTCCAGTCAATGTTCTGAGTGCCTTAACAATATGGTGCTTACTAATTCAAAATGTGAATGTGCTTATGGAAGTTGGTTAGTCACACATACTTGTACCAATGTTATGGGATGTGTTACTTCCTTAATGAATGGAAGCTAACCATTATGTTATTTTTGTAATCAAACTAAAGGTCTAATTTTGTAAAATGGTCAATGTAGGTGTACTGTAGGTTTCTAAATGCTGAATAATGAATGTAGGATGATATGTGGTGATGGTATTTTGAATACGAGTGAATGTGATGATGGTAATTTATAAAATGGTGATGGATGTTCATCTTAGTGCGAATTCTAAAAGTAATTTAAATGCTTCACCAATTACGATAGAATACCCCAAACTAACTGTATTAAAAGCATCAACCTTACACTAAAATTGGACTATATTTAGAGATACTCCAGCAAAAATACAGCAGATATTGTCATGGATATGACCCCTGCAAATCCATAATACTAAAAAATAGATTGGAAAGAATTGCTGACTTTCTAAAGCACTTTTAGCTATACAATAGAGTCGGTTAGTAGTGAGTCTGGAAAATTGAAAATAACTTTAAATTTCAAATAAGACGCTGAACTTCATACATTGAAAATTAGAATGTCCAAAAGTACCTAATTATTGTAAATAAAAAATAAATTGTCGATTAAAGTTAAGCTTTAAGGTTATAATGCACCTCTTCTAACAAGTAATACTCATTAGCTGTATTCCATAATTAAATGGTACTCTTTAGCAGTTGCCTGTTTATCCTGTTTCGTATTTGTCATTTCTATACCCATTCAAAGAACCATCGGTCTATAAGCAGCACAAATCACCCAATTCATCTATATAAGTCTATTAAGCTACCCTCGTTTGGTGCCTGTATTGATGGGAATGGTTAATTTGAAGTATAGTACTGGCTTAAGTGATATCATTGCATTATCTCTTTCCGATTACATTAGAGTAAAGGCTCCTTACCGTTACTTACACTTTACCAGTTAATACCTACATTATGCAGGAGTAGTCACTTGTATTCTAATTATCCTTTTCATAGTAATAATGCTTACATATGCCTATTATAATTACAATAAAAATAAATTCTTAAAAAGTTCATAAAATCAATAAACTTCCTATTTAGACCTATTACCTAAAGTACACTATTTGGAAACTGTCTTTTGGATGATATGTATGTTTAGTCTACCCATTGTATTTGCAGGTATACACATACCACGTGTAATGACAACCAAATCATACACTTACCTATTCCCTGTCAAAATCAATCAAATTGTACTTATTTTCATTGTTATAATGACGATGATGGTGTTAACTTTTGACTATATGAATTTAGGTGAAGTTAGAAAATTATCAGCAACACTAAAGAATAAGCATAGTAATATTTATACAATTTATACTTTAATTATGTCCCTATTGCTAATTACAGCTTTGAATATTTATGTAATTAGTGCATTCTTTATAATATACACACTCTACTTACTCATCAGAAGACCATACTACAATAACATCCACAATTTAGCAGCCATTTTCAATCAAATTACAATACTGCAATGTTATGCTGGTATAATTTACACTAAATTGAATCCTCATAACTAAGATATGTTAGTTATAATGGTTTATGTGAATTTGGGTTTATTGACAGTTATACAGATTTTAGCTTTAGGTCGATTGATTTATCATAAATGTTCAGTTAGAGTGTCTAGAACTCAAAGAATGTAATATAAGACAGTTAAAAAGTAATCTCATAAAATTTAACAAAATATATAAATGAGTTAAATTAACCCCTATCGCATGCAAACACAACTCAGAGAACAAGGAAAAAGATAACTAACTGAATGGTTGAATCGTAGACCAAAAATGAGTGAATAAACCAAAAAATAAATGTATAATCGAGTCTACAGTTCACCTATTCACTAATCTCGCACAATTGAAGATCAATATGAAAGTTAAAGACTGAAAAATTTAAAAGCTAGATTAAAGTCATAAATTAAAGCCAAAAAAATGAAACCAAAAGAACATGCCATATGATACCAATATACACACGATAAACCATTATTATTTTGTAAATTGTAATCAATACTATTCATCTCCATTCTCTTTAAATCATAAAATATATACATTCATACTACCATAATATATTACACTTAAGTCTCATAATAGGAATTGTGACAGGGGTTGGGGTTGGGGTTGGGGTTGGGGTTGGGGTTGGGGTTGGGGTTGGGGTTGGGGTTGTGGGGTTGGGGTTGGGGTTGGGGTTGGGGTTGGGGTTGGGGTTGGGGGTTGGGGTTGGGGTTGGGGTTGGGGTTGGGGTTGGGGTTGGGGTTGG
>NW_027126888.1:0-8492 GCF_037325665.1 Littorina saxatilis | reverse complement strand
CCCGGTCATACCTAAGACTTTAATATTGGCAATTTAGTGGCTGCTCCGCCTGGCGTCTGGCATTATGGGGTTAGTGCTCGGACTGGTTGGTCCGGTGTCAGAATAATGTGACTTGGTGAGACATGAAGCCTGTGCTGCGACTTCTGTCTTGTGTGTGGCGCACGTTATATGTCAAAGCAGCACCGCCCTGATATGGCCCTTCGTGGTCGGCTGGGCGTTAAGCAAACAAACAAACAAACTAATCATTGTATAGCAGGGTCGCTGGTTTCAACTGGCATCCTATCGCTTACATAGTTATTGATTTCTCCTGGTATCGAGTCGTTTTTGTGAGCCACTGGTGGTATCATATGACCGCCTAAGTCTTACACAGCTGATATTGGTTTTTGGTTTCTCTGTCTTCCTATCACTTACATATTTATGTATTGATCTAAACACACATCAATCAGGTGAGATAAGAACTACAATCACTTACAAATGTATTGATCTAAACACACATCAACCAGGTGAGATCAGAACTACAATCACTTAGACATGTATTGATATAAACACACATCAACCGGGTGAGATAAGAACTACAATCACTTACATATTAATGTATTGATCTAAACACACATCAACCCCGTGAGATAAGAACTACGATCACTTACACATGTATTGGTCTAAACACACATCAACCAGGTGAGATAAGAACTACAATCACTTACATATTAATGTATTGATCTAAACACACATCAATCAGGTGAGATGAGAACTACAATCACTTACATATCAATTTATTGATCTAAACATACATCAACAAGGTGAGATAAGAACTACAATCACTTACACATGTCTGCTTTCAACAAACTTTATCCAGTTGAGATGCAGACCATTATCTGTTACACATAAATTGATCTCAGCACAAATACACAGACTGCCATCACTAACACGGGCATCGATCCCCACAGGCACATGATCAGTGCAGCTCACAACAGTTAGTCTCTTCCATTCGGCTACCTTTTGACAGAGGTATTAATATCTTGAGATCACACCTAGTTACCCCTGATTACCTGCTATTACCTAGTCAGGTCTCTTACAGTCAGCTGTCTCTTGACAGAGGTATTGATATCTTGAGATTGCATCAAGTTACACCTGGTTATCTCATGGCTACCCTGGTTACCTGGGCAGGTCTCATCCTGTCAGCTGCTTCTTGACAGAAGTATTGATATCTTGAGATTGCATCAAGTTACACCTGGTTATCTCATGGCTACCCTGGTTACCTGGTCAGGTCTCATCCTGTCAGCTGCTTCTTGACAGAGGTATTGATATCTTGAGATCGCATCAAGTTACACCTGGTTATCTCATGGCTACCCTGGTTACCTGGTCAGGTCTCATCCTGTCACCTGCCTCTTGACAGGTATTGATATCACCCCTCGTGAGATCGCATTGAGATACACCTGGTTACCTTGTCAGGTTGTCAGTTGATCCCGACAAGGAATATGTCAAGTGGTCTGTTGAGGCCTGCCTTCTCATTGGGGAATATATCTTGTGTTCTCATCGGGAATCCCTTCGCTTTAGTGTACATATATGTTGTGATCTCATTTGGTCTCTCATCACTTCAGGGTATATATCTTTTGGGCTTATAATGGCCTTTACCCTTTTAGATATTTATTGTATGGTCTTATCTGGCGTCACTGCCCTTTAGATATTCTGTTTAGAAAGCAGGTGTAAATTTTGAATTTGTCTTTACTTCAGGGGATATAGTTGTTTTTTAGGCCTCCTTTTTGTTACATTTAGTCAAGTTATGATTAAATGTTTTAACATAGAGGGGGGAATCGAGACGAGGGTCCTGATGTATGTGTGTGTGTGTGTGTGTGCGTGCGTGCGTGCGTGTAGAGCGATTCAGACCAAACTACTGGACCGATCTTTATGAAATTTGACATGAGAGTTCCTGGATATGATATCCCCATACGTTTTTTTCATTTTTTTGATAAATATCTTTGATGACGTCATATCCGGCTTTTCGTGAAAGTTGAGGCGGCACTGTCACGCCCTCATTTTTTAACCAAATTGGTTGAAATTTTGGTCAAGTAATGTTCGACGAAGCCCGGACTTCGGTATTGCATTTCAGCTTGGTGGCTTAAAATTTAATTAATGACTTTGGTCATTAAAAATCTGAAAATTGTAAAAAAGATTTTTTTTTATAAAACTATCCAAATTTACGTTCATCTTATTCTCCATCATTTGCTGATTCCAAAAACATATAAATATGTTATATTTGGATTAAAAACAAGCTCTGAAACTTAAATATATAAAAATTATTATCAAAATAAAATTTTCGAAATCAATTTAAAAACACTTTCATCTTATTCCTTGTCGGTTCCTGATTCCAAAAACATATAGATATGATATGTTTGGATTGAAAACAAGCTCAGAAAGTTAAAACGAAGAGAGGTACAGAAAAGCGTGCTATCCTTCTCAGCGCAACTACTACCCCGCTCTTCTTGTCAATTTCACTGCCTTTGCCATGAGCGGTGGACTGACGATGCTACGAGTATACGGTCTTGCTGCGTTGCATTGCGTTCAGTTTCATTCTGTGAGTTCGACAGCTACTTGACTAAATGTTGTATTTTCGCCTTACGCGACTTGTTTAGATATCATGTGTAATTTTAAACCTACTTTTACTTTAGAGGATATAGCTTGTTGGGCCTCCTTTCGCTAATAGGAACATATATTGTGGTCTTGTTGGTCCTCCCTTCCGTTTTGGGCTAGATATCTTGTGGAATTATTGGTTCTCAGTTTCGTTTGGTTTAAATATCTTGTGGAATTATTGGTTCTCAGTTTCGGTTGGTCTAGATATCTTGTAAAATTGTTGGTTCTCAGTTTCGTTTGGTTTAAATATCTAGTGGAATTATTGGTTCTCAGTTTCGGTTGGTCTAGATATCTTGTGGAATTGTTGGTTCTCAGTTTGGTTTGGTCTAGATATCTTGTGGACTAATTGGTTCTCAGTTTGGTTTGGGCTAGATATATTGTGGACTAATTGGTTCTCAGTTTGGTTTGGGCTAGATATCTTGTGGACTAATCGGTTCTCAGTTTGGTTTGAGCTAGATATCTTGTGGACTAATTGGTTCTCAGTTTGGTTTGGGCTAGATATCTTGTGGACTAATTGGTTCTCAGTTTGGTTTGGGCTAGATATCTTGTGGATTTGTTGGTTCTCAGTTTCGTTTGGGCTGGATATCTTGTGGACTAATTGGTTCTCAGTTTGGTTTGGGCTAGATATCTTGTGGAATTGTTGGTTCTTAATTTTATTTGGGCTGGATATCTTGTGGACTAATTGGTTCTCAGTTTGGTTTGGGTTAGATATCTTGTGGAATTGTTGGTTCTCAGTTTGGTTTGGGCTAGATATCTTGTGTAATTATTGGTTCTCAGTTTCGTGTGGGCTAGATATTTTGTGGACTTATTGGTTTTCAGTTTGGTTTGGGCTAGAAATCTTGTGGAATTATTGGTTCTCAGTTTCGTTTGGGCTAGATAGCTTGTGGACTTATTGGTTTCCAGTTTGGCTTGGGATAGATATCTTGTGAAATTATTGATTCTCAGTTTTGTTTGGGCTAGATATCTTGTGTAATTATTAATTCTCAGTTTCGTTTGGGCTAGATATCTTATGGACTTATTGGTTCTCAGATTCGTGTGGGCTAGATATCTTGTAGAATTATTGTTTCTCATTTCGCTTGGGCTAGATATTTTGTGGAATTTTGGGTTCTCAGTTTCGTTTGGGCTAGATATATCTTGTAGTCTTATTAAGCCTCCATTCCGTTTTGGGTACATTACGTACAGTGTTCTAGATGGTCGAACGTGTAGCAAAGGCCAGTACGTGTACGTGTAGATATTGCGTCACCCGTGACTCACCTTTTTTCTCCAATGTTCCAAATGCATAGGTTGTTTCCCAGCAAGACTGCAGATCTTGGCAAACGCGTGACGTAAAAACTAGATTTGATGACGTTTCCCGTACACGTCCTAAAAAGTACTGATCTAGATATTGCTAATTCAGACCTGGGAACCCATACGATTTCGTCGTATTTTGTACGTATGATTGTCTAGAATACGATCAGTACAAATAAAATACGACGGGAAAAATTCCTGGACTACTTTTCTTCACAAGCTCATCCCGAAGCCGATCCAGTATTTTGACACATGATGGCAGTGTTTGTCACTAAACAGTGAAGGAGTGCATTTGTTTTAAATGTATAGGTAAACTTAATCAACGGTGCGACGGATGCGTGTGAAGCATGTTTGAAGAATGGGCGTTCAAATGGTGTGTGGAGTACGCTAATTTTTCTGAAAATACACCATGTTTGTTTGAGAATTCTCCAAGTGCAAAACAGGGGTTCCCGGGTGTGGTACATATATTGGGGTCTTTCTGGGCCTCCATACGTTTGGGTATATATGTCATATATATATATATATCTTGTGGACTTCTTGTGTATATATCTTGTGGTTTTAATGGACCACCTTTCCGTTTGGGGTTATATATATCTTGTGGCCTCATTAAGCATCCCTTCGCTTTAAGGTACATATCGTGTGGTCTTATGAGCCCCCCCCCCCCCCCCACCTTTGCTTATGGGTATATATCATGTGGTCTTATGAGCCCCCCCCCCCCCCCTAACTTGTCGCTTATGGGTATATATATCATTTGGTCTTATCAGCCCCCCTCCCCCGTACTTTTGGGTATATATAGTGTGGTCTTATGAGCCCCCCTCCCCCTAACTTGTGGGTATATATCGTGTGGTCTTATGAGCCCCCTTACTTTTGGGTATATATCGTGTGGTCCTATGAGCCCCCCCCCCTTACTTTTGGGTATATATTGTGTGGTCTTATGAGCCCCCTTACTTTTGGGTATATATCGTGTGGTCTTATGAGCCCACCCCCCCTTTTTTTTTTCTTTTTTTTTTCTTTTCTTTTTTTTTCTTTTTTTTTACCTCAGTTGCATGCAGGATGCTTCAACCCATATTTTTTGCCCGATTTTGTTTTCTTTTAAGGCGGGGAGCATCCTTCTTCCTTGGTCTTTTTCTGTATAACATAATCAACTTTATATTATACAAAACATAAACTTCTGTCTAATGTTTAACTCTAATTCTAATAAAATACGTAAGTCTAACTTCTTCCCATACTTAAATTTTCCTATGGTCATTTTTGTTATCAAAATACAATAATTTATAAAATAAATTTGATCGTTTTTTAAATTTTCATTCCAAAAACCAAATAATATATCTGTTTCATTCAAAGTTATATTATAATAAATTTGCTTATAAATAAAGTCTGTACATAGTTTCCAAACGTTCCTCACCTCTTGACAATGAAAAAAGAAGTGCTCAAGTGTATCCAGTTCATTACAAACTTCACAATTATTAGTTTGACATAAACCCATCTTGTTTAGTAAAATATTCGTTGGGTAAATTCTGTGTAAAATTTTCCAATGAAGCAGACGCAGTCGTTCTTCTTTTGTACAATTAACAGCTAACAGCCAGTGTCTTGATTCCAGAACAACATTATGCTTTCTTTGCCAAAAAGAACAGGCGCTCGGAGTTTGTACCTCGAAATTAACCAAAACAGTTCTTATTTCCCTTGGTGTAATATTACCAATACGAGTCAAACCCTGCAACAGAACATATCGGTATGGCAATGCGTTAATCAGTTTTGTTTTAAGTGCTGTACATAACGCATTATACTCAAATTGTCTGGCTGGTTTATAACCAACCTTTTGACATAATTCTTCAAATGAAATCATGTCACCAATTTCATTCACGACATCCTTTACATGATAAATATGACATATAATAAAATCTTTGAAAAAGAGGCATTTATGTTTATATTGTATATTCATGTTGTTCCATATACATTGATTCATCAATGGAACAGGTGTGGCATCATACTTTTCATACAAAATGTGTTTGTTGTCTAGCCACGTTAACAATACTTGTCTCCAAAAGACCGATCTGCAGTTAACAACGCCAACCAGCTTCTTGGAGGATGCATTAGAGTCAAAACAGGACAAACCATTACCCAAACTTGAAAAAAACATATCTAGGAGTGACAGACCAGTAATTGTCTGTAGAGTTCTGCAGACCAATAGCCCACGACATCATAAATGAGTTGTGCATATCCACAACATTTATCATATTTAATCCACCATTATCTTTTAATTTACACATAATTGTTCGTTTTACTTTTTCAAACGCCCGTGTATTTGAATATTTTTTCTTCCAAATAAACCTGAACAAAATGGAATTAATTTGATGTAAAACATGATAAGGCACTGCTAGAGACTGGAAAATATAAACGAACTGAGATATAAGAAAGGTTTCAACAATGCAAATTTTACCTTGTATACTTGTAAGTTTCTTTTGGACCAATTAAAAATTATTTTTACATACGTTGAATTTGCTTAGACCAGTTGTCTTCAATTGATGACGCAGGTATATTGTTTGAAAAAACAATTCCAACGATTTTTACTTTCCGTTTCCATTTAAGACCAAAATATTGGTCAGTACAGTATTTGTTTGACCCAATCCACATGGCTTCAGTTTTATTTACATTCACTTCTAAATTGGAAACCGTTTTAAACATGTTTAAAATATGTAATGCTCTTTCTAAATCTCTTTGATCATGTAAAAAAAAGGGTGTCATCATCGGCATATAAGAGCAGTTTTAGGACCTTCATTGGTGATACCTCAAAAGGTGACATGGGTAGCCGGATACCCTCAACATCTTCATCTGAACGAATCTTAATTGCTAACAATTCAAGGGCTATAATAAATGCCATCGGCGAGAATGGATATCCTTGACGGATGCCTGATTCCACAGGGAAATGCTCAGAAATCCACCCTGTATAATTAATACAACTTTGACTGTTATTCATGATAACCGAAGCCCATTTCTTAAAATTGTCTCCAAAACCAAACTTATCAAAAGCAAACAAAATAAAGTCTTTGGATATGCTATCAAAAGCGCGTCGAAAATCAACTGCCAATAAAACTCCAGGTTTATCCATTGTATTCATAATATCTATGGTGTCATCAATAAGTCTAATCATTGTGCTAATTTTCCTACCTTTCATAAAACCAACCTGATTTTCATGAATAATATCACTAATTACAGTTGAAAATCTCCTTGCCAGACATTATGCGAGGATCTTGTAATCTGTGTTAGTCAGAGATATGGGTCTCCAATTCCTGAGATCATCTCTGGGTAATTCTTTCCCTTTATGGATTAATGTCAAGACAGCTTGTTTTTGAGTGGTCGATAACTCGCCATTAGCAAAGGATGATATAAAGGAGGCATGAACTACATCCCTAATCTTCAGCCAAAATACTTTATAACAAGTCGCGTAAGGCGAAATTACAACATTTAGTCAAGCTGTCGAACTAACAGAATGAAACTGAATTCACTGCATTTTTACAGCAAGAGCGTATACTCGTAGCATCGTCAGCCCAACGCTCGATGCAAAGGCAGCGAAATTGACAAGAAGAGCAGGGTAGTAGTTGCGCTGAGAAGGATAGCACGCTTTTCTTTATCTCTATTCTTTTTATATTTAGTCAAGTTTTGACTAAATATTTTAACATCGAGGGGGAATCGAAACGAGGGTCGTGGTGTATGTGCGTGTGTCTGTGTGTGTGTCTGTGTGTGTGTGTGTGTGTGTGTGTGTGTGTGTGTGTGTGTGTGTGTGTGTGTGTAGAGCGATTCAGACTAAACTACTGGACCGATCTTTATGAAATTTGACATGAGAGTTCCTGGGTATGAAATCCCCGAACGTTTTTTTCATTTTTTTGATAAATGTCTTTGATGACGTCATATCCGGCTTTTCGTGAAAGTTGAGGCGGCACTGTCACGCCCTCATTTTTCAACCAAATTGGTTGAAATTTTGGTCAAGTAATCTTCGACGAAGCCCGGACTTCGGTATTGCATTTCAGCTTGGTGGCTTAAAAATTAATTAATGACTTTGGTCATTAAAAATCTGAAAATTGTAAAAAAAAAAAAAAAAATTTATAAAACGATCCAAATTTACGTTTATCTTATTCTCCATCATTTGCTGATTCCAAAAACATATAAATATGTTATATTCGGATTAAAAACAAGCTCTGAAAATTAAATATATAAAAATTATTATCCAATTTTTTTTTTCGAAATCAATTTAAAAACACTTTCATCTTATTCCTTGTTGGTTCCTGATTCCAAAAACATATAGATATGATATGTTTGGATTAAAAACACGCTCAGAAAGTTAAAACGAACAGAGGTACAGAAAAGCGTGCTATCCTTCTCAGCGCAACGAATACCCCGCTCTTCTTGTCAATTCCACGGGCACTGCCTTTGCCACGGGCGGTGGAGTGACGATGCTACGAGTATACGGTCTTGCTGCGTTGCGTTGCGTTCAGTTTCATTCTGTGAGTTCGACAGCTACTTGACTAAATATTGTATTTTCGCCTTACGCGACTTGTTAACTTTCTGAGCGTGTT
>NW_027126887.1:7500-29207 GCF_037325665.1 Littorina saxatilis | reverse complement strand
TTACTCTTACTCCACGTGACGCATGGATTCAGAGCGCTTACTTCCGTTTTCTTCTCAGATCTACAATACATGCTTCAACAACTACTCTTAGCCCATCGAACCACTCTTGCGATACCCCCCCACCCCACCCCCAAGGTCCACAAGCCTACTTCTTTACAAGTTGAAGACGAACCTCTCTTTCTGCAGACGATACACACGACGACAACGACAACGACCAACACGACAACACCAGCAGTCACACCCCCTGCAATGACCAGTAATGCGATGTCCTCGTTTTCCTTGATCCCCCCTGTCGCTGCATCTGTTGACACATGACAGGGACAGTCAGTCCTGTACATGGAACCCCCTTTTTCAGACTTTTCGAATTAAGACTTGCTCCCTTTATAAAACCCCTTTTTATATTTAGTCAAGTTTTGACTAAATATTTTAACATCGAGGGGGAATCGAAACGAGGGTCGTGGTGTATGTGCGTGTGTGTGTCTGTGTGTCTGTGTGTCTGTGTGTGTGTGTGTGTGTGTGTAGAGCGATTCAGACTAAACTACTGGACCGATCTTTATGAAATTTGACATGAGAGTTCCTCTGTATGAAATCCCCGAACGTTTTTTTCATTTTATTGATAAATGTCTTTGATGACGTCATATCCGGCTTTTCGTGAAAGTTGAGGCGGCACTGTCACGCCCTCATTTTTCAACCAAATTGGTTGAAATTTTGGTCAAGTAATCTTCGACGAAGCCCGGACTTCGGTATTGCATTTCAGCTTGGTGGCTTAAAAATTAATTAATGACTTTGGTCATTAAAAATCTGAAAATTGTAAGAAAAAAAAACCCATTATAAAACGATCCAAATTTACGTTTTTCTTATTCTCCATCATTTGCTGATTCCAAAAACATATAAATATGTTATATTCGGATTAAAAACAAGCTCTGAAAATTAAATATATAAAAATTATTATCAAAATTTTTTTTTCGAAATCAATTTAAAAACACTTTCATCTTATTCCTTGTCGGTTCCCGATTCCAAAAACATATAGATATGATATGTTTGGATTAAAAACACGCTCAGAAAGTTAAAACAAAGAGAGGTACAGAAAAGCGTGCTATCCTTCTTAGCGCAACTACTACCCCGCTCTTCTTGTCAATTTCACTGCCTTTGCCATGAGCGGTGGACTGACGATGCTACGAGTATACGGTCTTGCTGAAAAATGGCATTGCGTTCAGTTTCATTCTGTGAGTTCGACAGCTACTTGACTAAATATTGTATTTTCGCCTTACGCGACTTGTTTTGTGTGTGTTGTTGTCGCTCAAGGTTAGTGCTGGAGGTGTGGGTTTCTTCTCTTTTCTGTTCTTGTCTTTTCTCTTTGTCTTCTGTTCTTAATTGTGGAGATATTGATAAGCAGCTTACAGCATAACGCAGGCTGGGGCACACCCGAGTGCATAATTGTAAGCGAATACTGGCACCCACACTGGTTGTCGGTCTGTCTGTTTGTGTGTCTGTCCGTCTCTCTATCTTTTTCTTTCTGTCTCTTTCAGTCTGAGGTCTGTCTGTCTGTCTGTCTCTGCCTCTGACTCTGACTCTCTCTCTCTCTCTCTCTCTTCTGCTCTCTCTCTCTCCCTCTTCTGCTCTCTCTCTCTCGCTCTCTCTCTCTCTCTCCCTCTCTCTCTCTCTCTCACACACACACACACACATACACACACACACACACACATACACACACTCGCACCGACACCCCCCCCCCCCCCCGGCACGCACACGGAGAGATGGAGAGACGAGTTATTGAACAGAAGCAAAGCAACAAAGTGTCTCTAATTTTTCTACCTCCCCAAATACTTGGAAACAAATCCCAACCCAACAAATACACCAAGTTGATAGCTCGTGGTATGTTCGTAATTTGTGTTCGTTGCTAGAGGGCACGAGGGAACATAGAGACATCATTTTGCTTGTTAAGGTCCTCACGTTGACAAATATGTCTGAGCTATCGGGGATCCTGTCCGGAACATACGGGGGGTGCTTGGAAATTCTCGAGAAGTTACAGTCTGACGGCATAAACATCGTCTTTTTTTCATTATCAGCGTAAATTACTTTTAAGTTCAGATCAGAAAATATTACCCTGAGGCATGCTGAGGGACACATCAGCAAAGCTTTTCTTTTTGTCAGGGTTTTTATTTTATTTTGTTTGACCGTTTACTGAATTGCTTTCTTTTCCCTCTAAATTTGTCTTTCATTTCTTTTTCTTTTCTAAATCATTCTTTCCTTGTGGGTTTTGACATACGACAGGGTTGTTTTTCACTCCAAATCAAATATGGAAACAGAATTAGAGCTTAACAGGTACAAACACGTTCACGTTGTTAACAGTGTGTTTTTGTTTGTTTGTTTTTTTCTTTACTTTAATTTGCTCTTTCTTTGCTTGCTTGTTTTTCAGCAGAATACGCAAACACCAACCCTAAAAAAAAAAAATTTCTTCAAAAAAGACTGAAACTGGGGGAAACCAAAAGCGTCACATACACACACTACCACGCATATAATTATATGCGAACCATGTGCCTTCACGACCCCTTCCTCAAAACAACTTAACTTGAAGTCCACACCTTTCTTATGCTTAATTTTTAATTGAAACTACGAATGGAGAAAAAAAAACAAAAAAACTCGACAATGTTGCCGCACGCACATACAATAAAAAAAAGCTACAAACTCAAAGATGCACCAAACTGCGCCAAAGATAACCGAAACTCGGAGGCGTAAGATAGACGCGAAGAACAAGCCCCAGGCGAACGGCGGATATAGGTGTCACATCTGTTGCTGCTAATTAGTCAGAATGCCTACACTTCTAATTGTCTGCACTCGTTTTTCTCTCCAACCTACATGCTTCAGAATTCATCTCTGTCTTTAAACCTACACACGCATAAACGAATGTACGTAGGTCGATACTGTTCTTGCCATTGTCACGATGTTATTAGCAACACTTGACAAATATGGATCTACGTGTTTTGTGTGTTTTATTCTCTTGTGTCAGATGTGGAAGGACATTAATTGATTTTGCTAACTGGTTGCCGTAATATTTTCTTCTTCCCGTACCTGCGTTCCTTGAAAACTAGATGGATGTAGAATTGGCCAAAATGCACATGAGGACACAAACTACTGAGTGTTTTTCAACCATGCTTTCTCTCTTCGTCCAAACGTCTCTCCTTCTCTTCGACTTTTCCTTTTTGATGAAAAATTAACAAATCACAGACAGCACAAACTCTCCGCGCATGTACATAGACAGTCATTTGAGTTCCGACGTTCATTTGTCCAAGGGTTGTGTGGAATCAAGGAAAGTGCAAACATCATGGGACCGATTTCGCCCTATTAGCATGAGGATTTCAATTTCACCGAGACAAAATAATATCTTCAAGCATGTACTCTCGCAAAATCAAACATGAATGTGAAAATGTTAGAAGGTCACAACAAGAGAGAGAAAGAGAGAGAGAGAGAGAGAGAGAGAGAGAGAGAGAGAGAGAGAGAGAGAGAGAGAGAGAGAGAGGGGGGGAGAGATAGAGAGAGACAGGGGGAGTGGTAGAGAGAAAGAGACAGAAAGAGAGAGAGAGAGAGAGAGAGAGAGAGAGAGAGAGAGAGAGAGAGAGAGAGAGAGAGAGAGAGAGAGAGTAAAGTTCAAAAGTGTAGGCAAAGATGTGCCATGGAACATTTGAAGTTTACCAAGCGTTTAATATTTATCCTTCAGAAGTAAGAGACTTGAGTCACGTAATTATAATCCCCCTGTCAGGAGGAAAGAAGGAGTGGAGCGGAAGGGGGTTCATATTAGCAAAGATGGTATTATTGCGTCTTCGTTAGAGAAAGTGAGTGGTTTTCTTTAGAATTTCCAAATGTATGAACACTATCAAATCCCACATACGTTAACATTTGCTATCTAAGCACGTGTCGGATCAAGGGGAATGAATGTTGTGTATTCAAACTTCAGGTGTGCTTAGCATCATGCGCGTCACACATTTGTGTGTATTTGCCATTTGAGAGCGTGTTCTTTACGCGTGGAAAATGGTGTTTTCTTTTTGAATTTTAAAGTACTTTTGACAAACTATGTCTCTTGGTATTTGTCCGTGACATTTTATACCAAACAAGCATTACTGCGGGCAGAAACCAGCTGAAGGGTGTTATGTTTTGTGGGGGAATCGTGGTCTAACAGAAAAGGATCCCCTGTTAGATGTAATTAACACTAAATTCTAAAGGTGTCATATTTGAACTTAACGATCACCACTGGTAGGGAGAATAAATAGATCGATATTTCAACCATTCATTATAGTCTGTTTAACATGATTCTACTTTACTCAAGTTCAGTGAGGTCATATATATATCATCAGAGTATTATAAGCAGGTCTCATAGCCTACATGTAACTTACGGTTCAGCGTGTCATTAATTGGGCAAAGTCCACTACGCGAAGTATACTACGCGATGGTTGCTGCACGAAGGTACCGCACTGAATTGTTGATAAAAAGACTTGGCGAAGGTTGCTGCACGAAGGTACTGCACTGAATTGTTGATAAAAAGACTTGGCGAAGGTTGCTGCACGAAGGTACCGCACTGAATTGTTGATAAAAAGACTTCGCGAAGCCGACTTCGGACTCAATTAAGGACAATCTCTAAGCGTTTCGCACTAAACCTCAGGTGGCCCAATGCAGTGACTGGGGGGAAGTTGATAGATCGCAATTTGTATGCTACTGCGCGTGTGACTTGTTGGCTTTTCTTGACGGTCCAGCGACATTATACCGACGATTTGTTGGACGTCTAGTACGCACGTGAGGGTAATTTCCTGTCCAGATGGAATGGCTTCGCATCAGTTTCGTAGATGACCTAGTGTTTTGTTTTTAAGGTGCAGTCCTTCTCGTCACCTTCCCCGGTCCCTGAATAGGGTCAGGTACCCATTTCCAGCTAGGTGGACCCTGGAGCGCTCGGAACAATCGGGTATTTGTATTCGCCTCCGGCGTAAGAGGCACAGACAGCGAGGGAGAGGAATGGGCGCCGGTGTCACGAACGGAAAACTCTGCCTGAACAAGCCTTCTCATTGCGGTCAATGCGCATGCACTAACATGGGGAGATTAATCAAGTCGTGAACAACCTAACCCTAACCCTAACCCTTATCCTCACCCTAATCCTAACCCAAACCCATGGTGCGTTCGGTCAAAGGGTCGCATTTTGTAAGTCCAAGATTGGTGCATGCGCATTGACCGCAATGAGAAGGATTGTTCAGCAGAGGTTTCAGTTCGTGACACCGGCATCATAAAGCTGGCCCGAATCTCTAGTTGGAATCTCTAACAGCTCGCTCCCCTGCGACCAAACATAATGGTTGTGGGACTATCTTTACCTTTTCCTACCGTCTCGTTAAGCGGTCGTGTTAACCACAACAGATCTGCACGGGACTCAAGACTCAAGCCACTTATAAAAACAAGGAAAATTGCCATGCAGTGTCGGGCGGCTACAGACATAAAATACTTCACATTTACTAAGAATTAAGAATTGCACTAAAAACACACCACTGAAACACAGGCGTAAGAGCACCCTCTCATCTGGACACACACCACTGAAACACAGGAGTAAGAGCTCCCTTTCATCTGTCCACACCACTGAAACACAGGAGTAAGAGCACCCTCTCATCTGGGCACACCACTGAAACACAGGAGTAAGAGCCCTCTTTCATCTGGACACACACCACTGAAACACAGGAGTAAGAGCACCCTCTCATCTGGGCACACCACTGAAACACAGGAGTAAGAGCACCCTCTCATCTGGACACACACGAAAGCTGAATAATCTGGCTGGTTTCTTTTCTGAGTATTTTTTTCTGTTAGCTGAATTTGTTTATCAGATTAACATAGGTGTCACAAAGTTATTCAAAACAAAGTTCCTACTCAGACGCGCGGTGGCGTGGTGGTAAGACGTCGGCCTCCTAATCGGAAGGTCGTGAGTTTAAATCCCGGCTGCTGCCGCCTGGTGGGTTAAGGGTGGAGATTTTTCCGATCTCCCAGGTCAACTTATGTGCAGACCTGCTAGTGCCTTATTGTGTACACGCAAGCACAAGACCAAGTGCGCACAAAACGATCCTGTAATCCATATCAGAGTTCGGTGGGTTACAGAAACACGAAAATACCCAGCATGCCTCCCCGAAATCGGCGTATGCTGCCTGAATGGCGGGGTAAAAATGGTCGTACACGTACAAATCCACTCGTGCTAAAACCTGAGTGAACGTGAGAGTTTCAGCCCATGAACGAAGAAGAAGAACATGTCTGTATGTGTCCAAATGGAAGAATGCTCTTATTGTGTGTAAAAGCTTGAGCGGATCTGTGGTGGTGAACATGAAGAAGGAATTTTCATTTCATTTCAATTTTTCCATTCCATTTCATTTCCTCTATTATCCAATGCTGGGAAATTCGGGTCGCTTCCTTCCAGTGGAAAGCTAGCAGCAACAAGAGTCGCGCTACCCAGATGTGTGAGTGTTTCGGTGTAATCAGCCACCTGCACTTATGGCGTAAGAGGCACAGACAGCGAGGAAGAGGAGTGGGCGCCGGTGTCACGAACGGAAAACTCTGCCTGAACAATCCACTTATGGCAGAATGACCGAGGTCTTTTACGTGCCACTGTGGTCACACGGGGGTGGGACATGGACACCGCCTTCTGCACATAAAGTTGACTCGTGTCCGTCCCTGCCGGGATTCGAACCTGCGACCTTAGCATCACAAGTCCAGTGCTTTACCCACTGACCTACCCGGCCCCGCGATATGTGTCGTTAACTTATTTGCTTCCTGTTGCAGTGTTTGTTTGTTTGTTTTTGCTTAACGCCCAGCCGACCACGAAGGGCCATATCAGGGCGGTGGTGCTTTGACATATAACGTGCGCCACACACAAGACAGAAGTCGCAGCACAGGCTTCATGTCTCACCCAGTCACATTATTCTGACACCGGACCAACCAGTCCTAGCACTAACCCCATAATGCCAGACGCCAGGCGGAGAAGCCACTAGATTGCCAATTTTAAAGTTTTAGGTATGACCCGGCCGGGGTTCGAACCCACGACCTCCCGCTCACTGGGCGGACGCCTTACCACTAGACCAACCTATGAGTTTAATACATACATATACATGGTTTGTCTTGCTGAAAGTAGCTTGTAGCTTGGTATTTGAGATGTAAACTTCCGAAAGTGCGGGGAAAACATGACCAACGGAAATTTGACACACACAGCGGATTTTTTGTAGAAGATATACAAATACATACGTTTCTAAAATATACATAAACTTCCGTAAGCTAGACAAAAAGAAAGTATAAACGAAATATGATACACCGTCCGGTTTATGGGACAGAGACAATAGTGTGTTGGCCTTAAAATTCTGTGGAAAAGAGAATGTCAAAGAGAAACTAAAGTCGTTGTTCATTTAAAGTCTACTGTACACAAACAAACAAAGACCTCCGGAGGTCAATTTATAGAGGGAAACTAATTACAAAAAGATTGTAATTCGAATGTTGTTGTTGTTGCGAGTTTAGTACTGCTGCAAAAAGTGGATCAAAAAATGTGTTTGTTCTGATGTAATTGTGCACCTTGCTTTATTATTGGGTACCAGCGATTCTTATTTAAAACCTGACCTACATTATCAAATTGTGGTTTTTTTCTCATGGTTTTCCCCTTACTTCTTTCTTCTTTCTTCTTTCTTTTGTGCTTTCGTCTTTCCCTTCCTTCATTCTTTCTTTCTTTGATTCGTTCGTTTTATTTGTTAGTTCTGGATCTGGTCTTGCTGTTAAGAATATCGTTTATCTGATTTGTTTCTTTAAAAAAAATGTCATGGTTCATATCTCCAAGAATAGTTTGATGCGATAACGTGATTTGAAAAACAAATCCGTTGAGAAAAAAAAAAGTCCAGGCAATCAAAATCAGCGTTCCATTTTTGCCACACGCCCCTTCAACTCCACTCCCTGACCCATCCAACCCCTCCATCCCCCCCCACCCCCACCCCCCACCCCAACCCCCCCAACCCCCCCCCCCCACCCACCCCCTAAAAAAAAATAAAGGAAAGAAAAATGAGTATTTAAAATAAGCACCGACTTATATTTGTTTAAATAGCTGCATTGGAAGGGATCACGATTTCAATGGTATAGATAAAAGTTGCAAACAGAGAAACAACAACGAAATAAAATGTAATAACAAATCAAAAACGAGAGAGTCGCGAGTTGAAGACGAAATATTTGCTTAAAACGATCGAACTTTGGCCTGACAACCGGAAACGAGAGGGCTGATGGGATCAAGTGACGTAAATATCCCGTTGTTAAATTTTTGTTAGCAAGTCCCAGGTGGCCACCAATCTGCAAGATGCCGAAATGAAATGTGAATGAAGCGTAAAATTACTTCAGTTAGCCATCAAGTGTTTCTTATTCTAAAGATGACAATGGTGTCTTCAGATCATATTAGCGAAGGCTCGGCCTGACCTGACCGATTTGATCCTTTTTTGCAGTATTTGAGACGGCATCATCAAGCATGGCCGGTCTCTTTTTTCGTCTCTGTCTCTGGCTTTGTCGGTCTGTGTTCATGTCCCTTTTTGTCTATATGCCTCTGTCTCTGTCTCTGTCTCTGTCCCCTCTCTCTCTCTCTCACTCTCTCTCACTCTCACTCTCTCTCTCTCTCACCCTCACTCTCTCTCTCACTCTCTCTCTCCCACTCTCTCTATCTCACATACTCTCACTCTCTCTCACACATACTCTCTCTCTCACTCTCTCTCTCTCTCTCTCTCTCTCTCTCTCTCTCTCTCTCTCTCTCTCTGTCTCTTTCTCTCTCTGTCTCTCTCCCTCTCACTCTCACTCTCTCTCTCTCTCTCACTCTCTCTCTCTCTCTCACTCTCTCTCTCTTTCTCTCTCTTTCTTTCTCTCTCTGTCTCTGTCTCTGTCTCTGTCTCTGTCTCTCTCTCTCTCTCTCTCTCTCTCTCTCTCTCTCTCTCTCATGCGAATGCACACATGCACGCCACACCCATTCTGTCGCTCACGCGCACAAAAATACACGCTTGAACCTACACACGTACGCACACACACACATACACACACACACATACACACACACACACACACACACACACACACATACACACACACGCGCACACCTATATATACATCCACACTGCTTTCTTAATGGTCAACGATCTTTGACAGCTAAGTAATTAAGCCACCCTTTATTGAAACTTAACTTTTCTTTTTCATCAGTATCAACACAATTCGAAAATGTATTTTGAAATAATGTAGTAGGATTTTAAGCCGCTTCTTTTTGGCTACTTCTGTCCAGAACTCAATGGAGAACAAATATGTTTGAATTTACGCCAGCATTTACGATCACAAACAAGTGTGCAAAAGTCCTTTTTTCTGCAGAGAGAACAAAAACCAATCAAGCCCGTATCTCCAGGTCTCATCTAAGAAAGAGACAAACATGAACAGAATATGTCACCCACAGCCACGGGATCTCCCCACTCTATAACAGCTCAGCCATAGCCACGGGATCTCCCCACTCTATAACAGCTCACCCCCGCGCCTACTATTATCGGCCCTGCTGCATGCAATGGCATGTGTATCACGCTCTTGTCGCATATTCACACCCGCTTTATCCAATATTTATGCGAAATCGACACCGCTTTTTATCGCCAAAAATTGAATCAGGGCTGCTAGCTGGCAAACCATCAAGACGAATAACTCAAACGGGGAGCGCGAAGGGGGACAATTGAGGGAAGGGAGGTGGAGGTGGGAGTGCATCAGGGGAGGCTGACAAGAAGATATGTTCCGGCAAACAACTTCGGGCTCTGACCCCCGGGCCCCTTATCATGTCATCTAGGATTACAGACATCGTCCCGCGGGCAAACCGACGGCTTCGTTCTATCGGGCTCGATTCGTTATGCCGATTGCAAGGATCGGCCGATTCCGCAGCAACGCGAATCGAGCTTAACCATGATAACCTTCATCGCGGAACAGCGAGTGACTCCCATGTAGCATGTCTGTCCGTCGGAAGGATCGGCCGATTTTGCAGCAACACGAATCGAGCTTAACCATGATAACCTTCATCGCGGAACAGCGAGTGACTCCCATGTAGCATGTCTGTCCGTCGAAAGGATCGGCCGATTTTGCAGCAACACGAATCGAGCTTAACCATCATAACCTTCATCGCGGAACAGCGAGTGACTCCCATCATAGACCATTTATCCTGGACCGCCAACTATCTCTCTATTACGAGGTAGCGCCTCTCGTGGCCTTTCAGAAATCAGGTGTTGCGTCATATCCGGTGTCGATTGTAAACAAGGACGCTATTATCGAAGTTGCCGAGGTAAGTTCTGAAAATGCTAAAATAAACTCAGCTAAAGTGCATATGGAACATGTTTTTCGATGAGTATGTCAAGTTTAGTTTGGAGTTTTGGAAAATCCAGTTCATTGTCACCTTCCATTGTCACAAATAACTGGAGCGTGCTTTCTTTCCACTGTCTTCGAATCGCTGGCCTTTCAAACCGGACGTGACGCGCCCCTGAAAGTCGAGAGAGAGCTGGGGTCGTAACCTCGAAGGGTCACGTGACGAGTTGGCGGTCCAGACTATTTGGTCTATGCTCCCATGTAGAATGTCTGTCCGCCGAAAGGATCGGCTGATTTTGCAGCAACACGAATCGAGCTCAAAGAGATGCCCCCCGTCAAGAAATAGTCTCAGGTCTTCCCAAGAGCTGCATAGTTTATTACGTAGTTGCAACAGTGGCAAGCTTAACCATTCATTGGTACAATACAAGATGAACATTCTAAGGCATCAACAACAAGCTATATGCTGAACAGTTCGGTTTGGTGTTTGGAATGTTGACACTTTTCCTAAGGAGGAGCTTGAAATAGCGTTTGAATGTTCAATCATGCACAGTCTGTAAGCTGCGTTCGGTTTTTATTTGCAGTCGGTAACTGCTTCATGTTCTCTGTATTCAGGGTTGCTCCGTCCTATTGTGTTGCCCCTGCCAGCAGTGGAACGTGGTCGCAATTGCTAGATTAAAATATTTGATTTCATGAAATTCGACTGGCTTCGTCAGCTAGACGTATGCGTACCCGCCAGCACTGAAATAAGACGATGCACTGAATAGGTGCTCAGACGCTGAAAAATAGGACTTGTTTGTATTCACACTGATTAAACTGATTATTTTAGTTTAAAGGCACAGTAAGCCTCCCGTAAACCATCACAGAGCTCCCCGAGCGTCTACATACAGTACAAGCATACTTCCATTTAAACGCTCACCGAACGGGAACATCCTGGCTGCTTTCTGTCGAGCGTGAGAAATTTTCAAAGAATTTATTTTCGTGGACTTGGCCCTTTCAACAATGGCGCCTCGTTTTGGTGCTGGACGGCTGTTATAAATATATCCCGGAAATCACGCCTGGACAGTAAGCCTCCCGTAAACCATCACAGATACTGTCAGGCTTTTACACACAGTACAAACACCCTTCCATTTGAACGCTCACCAAACGGGAACATCCTAGGTGCCCTACGTAAAGAGCGAGCAATTTTTAAAGAATTAATTTTGCAGATTGTCTCGAACACTTTTTGGACCCATCCTGAACTCAGGTCAAAAATGAGTTACTTCCCTTAAACTGGCGATAACCGTGGATCGATGATAATCAGAAAGTTTTTGGACCGTGGTGCGTTTTTGCGCTAGACCTAACTTTTAAAATCTAATTGATAAATTGACAGCGTGTTTTCATCAAGACAAGATCAGTGCAATTCGAAGTTGTGAAAGTTTGAAAAAAGAAAAGCCCGGAAGCAGGGTCACGCAAGGGTCGTAGCAGACGACGGTTTATGCGGCATATCGCCGTTCCTCTCAACAGTCAAAAGCCATCGCTAGAGTTCTTGTGAACCACAGCCGTTTGTTTCGTGCATAAAAACGTGCTATTGTAGATAAGCTGACATCGAGTCGCATTCAAATGACTAACTGACGACTACATTGTGAAAAAGGGAAACTGGATCACACGGGTTCACGATGGCTCAGGGGTAAGATAAACCACGCAAAAATAAATTCTTTGAAAATTGTTCGCTCTTTACGGAGGGCACCTAGGATGTTCTCAATCGGTGAGTGTTTAAATGAAAGAGTGTTTGTACTGTGTGTAAAAGCCTGACCGTATCTGTGATGGTTTACGGGAGGCTTACTGTGCCTTTAAGGTACGAATTTTTTTATTGGGGGGGGGGGGGGGGGGGTAAACCATTGCACATGTTCCGTGCAACGAATGTTTTGTTAACTTCTTCAAAACAAAATTACGAGAAAACTTGTCCAACTCGGCATCCTAGAAAGCACATAAAGAAGAAGTCCGACAATTTAACCACGTTGTTTAATGTCTCATCATTATTCGTCATGTTTGAAGAAAACAAGGTCGACGTACATATGAACTTTTCGTTTTTTGTACATAACGTTATTAACGTTTACACGTTCTTGCAATTTTGTTTAACAAAAATGTGTGGGGGGGGGGGGGGGAGGGGGGATGGTAAAAGTCTGTTTAACCATCACATCTGCTCTTAGCGGAAGTGTGAGTGACAACATTGCATGCGTGTCCGCCTCTGGGGTCGGCCGATTCCGGAGCAACACCAATCACATTTAACCATATCCTTGAGCGACAAGTGCGCGTGACTTTGTCGCCATGTTCCAATGTCTGAAATGAGAAAGTGATGATAAGAGTGCACCAGTCGGAGCGAGTTCAATCAAAAGGACCAAGTGAATGATACTGATAGTGGCTCCAGCAGACTGAATATGACACTGCAGGGAACTGCAGAGAGAATACAATAGTGTGGTACCCAGACACCATCAAAGTTCTTTGTCAAAATTGCGATACACTGATACAATCGAGGTACTTTGTCAACATTGCGGTACACATATACTGTCTAAGTAATTTGTACAAATTGCGGAACAAAGATACTATCAAATTACTTTGTCAATATTGCGGCACAAAGATACTATCGAAGTAGTTTGCATTGCACACACACAATATACAAAATACGGTCAACAGATAATATCGAAGTAGTTTGCACACACACAATATACAAAATACGGTCAACAGATACTATCGAAGTATTTTGCACACACACAATATAAAAAATACGGTCAACAGATAATATCGAAGTATTTTGCACACACACAATATAAAAAATACGGTCAACAGATACTATCGAAGTATTTTGCACACACACAATATACAAAATACGGTCAACAGATACTATCGAAGTATTTTGCACACACACAATATACAAAATACGGTCAACAGATAATATCGAAGTATTTTGCACACACACAATATACAAAATACGGTCAACAGATACTATCGAAGTATTTTGCACACACACAATATACAAAATACGACACACTGACTAACACACACACACACACACACACACACAAACACACACACACACACACACACACACACACTAACACACTAACACACACACATACACACACACACACATACACACAACCACCCTGCGCCCCTCCGCACACACTCACAATCCATCATTTCCAACACCAGTTGTCAAGGACATCGCACAGAGTGTTACACAAAATGCACAGTGCAGCAAAAGCATTCATCAGCAGATTGTTTGACACCATGCGTATTGCCATAGAATGCTGATTGTTACCATATCACACGACAGATATCTGAAATATGCGAAGGTCAAGATTTCTGACGGGTACTCGTGTTATCAGCACAGGTCACTAACTCTTTGGCCCACGCATATCTCTTCGGATGGAAAACGATTTTATTTTTAAGAAAAAACAAAAGATTAATGCTAAGTTTCTGTTTTGCAGGAATCCCATACGAATCCATTCCGAATGTGAAACGTCTATGAATACATATTCCGATGTATGCAGTATACAGGGTGACCAAAAAAAAAGAGTACCCAAACAAAACGTCATAAATTAAACAAAAATAAAGCAATCTTCATAAAATTTATTTACACACACAAGTAGCCTCTGCATGATTTGCACAGACAAATTTAGCGTTCTAGCTTGTCTTTCAGGAAAGTTATGCTCATTCTACAGAACATGCTCCAAATGGCCTCCGCGCCGCTGCAGGCAAACTTGAACTCGCCGCGCAAAGTTATCAATCACCCGCACACACTCCTGTTGCGAGATTCCGCGAATGGTTGTTGTGATGGCTCTCTTGAGTTCTGTGAATGTCTGTGGGTTGTTCCTGTAGACGTTGTCTTTCAGGAACCCCCAAAGATAGAAATCTGGGGGATTTAAATCCGGGGGAGGCCATTTGGAGCATGTTCTGTAGAATGAGCATAACTTTCCTGAAAGACAAGCTAGAACGCTAAAATGTTCTGTGCAAATCATGCAGAGGCTACTTGTGTGTGTAAATAAATGTTATGAAGATTGCTTTATTTTTGTTCAATTTATGACGTTTTGTTTGGGTACTCTTTTTTGGGGGGGTCACCCTGTACTAGTAGAAGCCAGGTTCAAGCTACCCAAACCACCTCCATTTAATTTGTCTGTATATGTTTTCAATTGTTCGCCAAAGATTACATCCACGTTTCTGTTTTGCAAACATCCGACACGAATCCCATTTGAGTCCAAAAACGTCTACACATAGACGGAGAATACTCTTTATTTCAACATCTTCATCAGTGTATAAATTATCATGTCATCATGTTTCCCGAATCTGACACGAGGTGAATATAGCCATCTGGCCCGAGTGGGGGTGGGGAGGGGGTGGTGCTTCTGAAGCAAATTGACACGCTTCCAAATAACATATTGACAAGGAAAGTCCGTTCACCTGGAATAACTATTATGACAGAAACGTAAACCTACGCACAATGGAAATACGTGGCAATTTTCGGGAGTCAGAGGAACAGCCCTAGTCTCAGGGGAGTTTCATAAATTACGCGATTGCGCGTGTGTTGTTAAGGCCTGGCGCTCACCTATGTAACTTCAGCAGGACCGACGACGCACTGCAGATTATCCCAGCCCGCTACACGTTGCGTGAAAGGAAAACAGGCCAAGTATTCGTCAAAATCCCTATTGCAGCATCAATAATATGTAGTGCGTCGTCTGTGCCGCTGAAACTGCGCAGGTATATTCTGCCCTTAATTCTACTTTTTGTTGACGCGTGCATTCTCGTGTGAGGTGCTGAAAGTGTAGGTGAAACGAGTCAGTTCTGGAAGCGGAAATGCGCAAACACACACTGCGTAAGTAATGTAATTGTATCGGCGCAGCATGTGTAAACTGACCGAAGCAAAAGGCCGTAAGGTCTTGGAATTGACGGCCAACGGTCAGTGACGCATTCAACTTGTCTCTCTTCCTGTTGTTACCATCTTGTTAATCACCATTGATCATTCCAGGTTTTAACTTGCCTCGGTCTCGAATAGCAATAACAGCTGAAGAGACAATACGTAGAGGTTACACGCCGAGTCTCAATGATTATTAAAAATAATGGTCGAAGTTAGCGGATCATGAAAAATGCGAGCTTTAGCGAGCTTTTTCATGACCGCGAACTGAGACCATTATTTTTTATAATCACTGAGACGAGGTGTGTAACCTCTTTATTCCTCCTTTCTTCAGTTATTCAAAGAAAAGAGGAGGTTTTTTTGCGAAAGTTTGATCGAATCCTATTCACTCAACCAGTCAACCTGCGCAGGCGATCGATTAATGCGCGGTTGTATAGTTCCGTGCAAATCATTCCATTCTGTTAACACTTCTTGTCAGTTTTCCTATTTTGGACTAAAATCAAGTACACAGATATGCTGTTATTCTGCTGTGGCGGCAAAGGCAGATATTGTGTGTTCTGTATATGTTTTGGTATCGCGTAAGATAATGTTCTTTCGTCAGATGGGACTTGCAGACGAACTTTTGCACCCGTGTTCCAACGTTAAAAACTGTATGAAGTTCAGTTTTCTGGGGAAAATAGTGTATGAAACCGCTTTATGTTGTTTAAATTGATGAGATGTGTGCATTTGGTTGCGTGTGATCTGTTTATTAAATGAAATATTGTTGAAAACTGACCGTCGGATTGCAGTCTGTTGTCGAAGAAACTGAGTGAAAAGAAGGGGAACTACTCTTGTCGCTAGACAAAGTATGAGTTACTTGCCTTGCGGGAAATTGCTTGTGATGAACGTTTGAGCACGGCAAATCTAGATTCAGAAAACAACCGAACTCATGGATTTTATATGAAGATTCATGTGTTCAGGCCTGTAGTTGTTAATTTAAATGCGGTATGTTTGTATTGTTTGCTCCAGAGATGTATACTTCGTACGTTAGAGCGTTCGGAACTTTTCAGTCGCAAAAAGTAGTACCGAAACAGAACTTCTCAACCCATTGCACTATCGAGGATTCAGGCTGTTGCTGGGTCGTTATTTGTTTGGTTGCTGGGTCATTATCGAAAAATAACTACCCCTACAAGTTTACAGAGGTAAAGAAGCAGAGGGGGGAATAAAAAATAGTAAACAACCAACGTGTCCAGGTTTTAGCGTTAGGTATGAGAATAACTCAACATATATCACTTATTCAGTCTGCTGTCTGTCTGGGCAGAGTGGGATGTTATTGTTGCTGAATTGATTTAGTTTATTACACCTCTGTCAACATTGCAACATTAATTCAGCAAAACAAAACTTTGTCAGATTTCGTTAGACTTTGTATGTGTTCTTCTGTGCTGAGTCATTCAATTCATTTGTATCTCTCTGTCCATTCTTCTATTTAGTTTCTTGCTGTTTTTTTGCTGATGAAAACGCAAGTCGAAACTAGTCCATGTTCATTTGTGACCCTCCACCACGGAATGAGTCGCATGTCACATTTGCATGATTTTCATATTTGAACATTTTCCTAAAGAGTTTTTTATGCTCTATCCAGTGGTGAAAACCGTTTTTAGAAAAGAGCGAAAACTGTTTGAGTTATAAGCGTGTAACTAAGGTGACCCTCACACTGTTACCAGACACTCCCCGGATTTATATTAAGCCTAGCGCAGATCCGCACGAGGTGACATGCGACTCATTTCGTGGTGGAGGGTCACATTTGTCCTTGTTGCTGTATTCTGGTGAGTACATTTGTATTGTTATCTTGTTAAGCATATGTTTCTCACTGTACAAGTATACAGGAAGCGGCCAGACTGTAAGTTTCGGTAACTGTCTGCGTGTAGGCATGGTCCTGTCACATGTTCAAACTTGGACAAAGGAGTGGTGGTGTACGTGGTAGTTAACACTGGAGGATATTTTTAGAATAACAAATTCGAGTTTACCTAAAAAGATTGCGATTTGGCAACGCACACGCACGCAGACACATGCACTCACGCACGCACGCACGTACGCACGTACGCACGCACGTACACACGCACGCACACACACATACATACACACACACACACGCACACACACGCACGCACTCACGCTCACACACACGCACGCACTCACGCACACACGCATACACACACACACACACACACACACACACACACACAGACACACACACGCGCTGGCGTTCGTGCGTAAACACACACCTGCTGCATTTCATTTGAAACAATAAAAAACAGTTGTTAAAACCGTCACAAGAATCGTCCAAGATCAAGCGCTTTCTGACATACGTATCAACTTTGTGATACAGTTCTAATCACTCCCGTGTGCATCAAATCATGCGGGTAAAAGAAAAGAAAGGAACACCAAACAAAAACAAAACCAGAACAACAACAAAATAAATTGAACATTTTCTTGTATGCAATTCGTTTTTCAGTTTTTATCAAATTTAATACAGTTTTCGTGTTTTTGTATTCGAGTCCTGGATTTGGAACTTCCCTTGAGATATACGGTAGCTTGATCACGTGTTAATGTGATCATGTCACGTGTCCATTTTAAGATATTGAATCGAATCGCACATGATCTATTCAGTCTGTCCGCTTTCGCGACCAAGTAGGCGAACCCCTGGTTATTTTAGTGTGTGTGTGTGTGTGTGTGTGTGTGTGTGTGTGTGTGTGTGTGTGTGTGTGTGTGTGTGTGTGTGTGTGTGTGTGTGTGTGTGTGTGCGTGCGTGCGTGTGTGTGTGTTTATTTTCTTATTTGTAGAAGCTGTAAAATTACTCTCTGATAAAATATTTCAACCCACAACGAAACGCCCTTTGGTTTCATGTTTATGTGTGCTGTCCTTTTGTCCATATGATGTTATAATCGTTTACAGGCAGGCAGGGTGTGCCGAAGAAAATGTTCCATTTTTATGTAACATTTTGATGGACAATAAAGTGTTTTTATTGTTATTGTTATTGCTATTGTTTGGTTTGGTAAATAAGTATTATTGGTTCTTGTTCTTTTCAGTAGTCAATTTTCTTGTTGTTTTTGTGGTTTTTTATATTTAGTCAAGTTTTGACTAAATATTTTAACATCGAGGGGGAATCGAAACGAGGGTCGTGGTGTATGTGCGTGTGTGTGTGTGTGTGTGTGTGTGTGTGTGTGTGTGTGTAGAGCGATTCAGACTAAACTACTGGACCGATCTTTATGAAATTTCACATGAGAGTTCCTGGGTATGAAATCCCCGAACGTTTTTTTCATTTTTTTGATAAATGTCTTTGATGACGTCATATCCGGCTTTTCGTGAAAGTTGAGGCGGCACTGTCACGCCCTCATTTTTCAACCAAATTGGTTGAAATTTTGGTCAAGTAATCTTCGACGAAGCCCGGGGTTCGGTATTGCATTTCAGCTTGGTGGCTTAAAAATTAATTAATGACTTTGGTCATTAAAAATCTGAAAATTGTAAAAAAAAATAAAAATTTATAAAACGATCCAAATTTACGTTTATCTTATTCTCCATCATTTGCTGATTCCAAAAACATATAAATATGTTATATTCGGATTAAAAACAAGCTCTGAAAATTAAATATATAAAAATTATTATCAAAATTAAATTGTCCAAATCAATTTAAAAACACTTTCATCTTATTCCTTGTCGGTTCCTGATTCCAAAAACATATAGATATGATATGTTTGGATTAAAAACACGCTCAGAAAGTTAAAACAAAGAGAGGTACAGAAAAGCGTGCTATCCTTCTTAGCGCAACTACTACCCCGCTCTTCTTGTCAATTTCACTGCCTTTGCCATGAGCGGTGGCCTGACGATGCTACGAGTAAAATGGCATTGCGTTTCATTCTGTGAGTTCGACAGCTACTTGACTAAATATTGTATTTTCGCCTTACGCGACTTGTTTCTTCTTCTGTTTTTCTTGTTCTTTACGGTCGATTTCACAATTATCCAGCTTTTAAAATGTTAAAGACACTATAAAATGTAAGTCGATCTATCCGATCAATGCTAATATATTCAGATTTTAAATGTTAAAGACACTTTAAATTCTAAATCGAACGATCAAACTGGTAGTAGTCTTCTTCTGTTCTCTTTTATCACGGACAATTTGGGGCTTAAAATTAAATCTGTTGTTTTTTGTTGTTGTTGTTGTTGTTGTTGTTGTTGTTGTTGTTGTTGTTGTTGTTTCTTTTTCTCTTGATCTTTTTCTTATTCTAAAAAATTAAAGACAAGTTAGGTTCTTAAACGATCGATGTAAGCTATGCCGGTTTTTCTATCTGCAAAATGTCATTCTTAGGATGTCAAACCAATATATTTTATAGTTTTTGTTCCGTCCTTTCCTTTTGTAAATGTTAAAGACATTTTGAATTCCCAGTCGACTTATTAAAACTGTAACACTCGTCTCACGTGCTTATCTTTATTGAGGGCCGCGCTAGACAAATTACTATTTATGTGTTTTAGTTCTACTTCTTTTAAAATGTTAAAGACATTTTAAATTCTGAGTCGACCCATCAACGCTGCCTAACAGTCGTCTAATGTGCAAACATTATCGCGGCCCATTTTGATAGCTATACAACATGGTTGTGTTATTTTCTTTTTAAATGGTTTTAGGTTAAAGCCCTACTGCCTCAAATGGTTTACAGAACGATTTCAATCTTCTCACGAATAAAGCAGTTCTAACCTTATGGAACACACTTGCAATAGCATTTAACAGCATTAAATGACACAGTTCGTTTGAATGGATTTTTCGCCTGCGTAAACCACACACTAGATTTCGTGGGTTTTTTCTTCCTCTGAGCCATTGTGGACCCGTGTCACCCACTTTTCTTTTTTTCACAATTTGTTTCACAATTTTTAGTCGTCAGTTTGTGGCTTCAATGCGACTCGCTGTATCTGCAATAGCACGTTAATTATTGTGTACCTCTGAATCTAAAATGCAACAAACGAATGCGAGTCCCACGAACTTATCGGCGGAGGTTTGCTTCAAAGAAGCAAGCGATATGCAGAAAATGTGTCAGCTTGGGCAAACATGACCTTGCGTTAACTGCTTCCGGGCTCCCTTTTTTCAAACTTGTCAAACTTCAAATTGTACTGATCTTGTCTTGACGAAAAAAGAAATATTTTATGATTTAAGAATGTTTGTGTAACAGCTGTCAATTTATTATTTAGAATTTAAAAGTTAGGTCTGACCCCAAAATGAGGCTTACGATTTGTTTTATAGTAAATCTGGCTGGCCACGCAAAATTTATTTCTTTGAAAAACGCTCGCTCTTTACGGAGGACGCCTAGGATGTTTTCAAGCGATGAGTGTTTAAACGAAAGGGTGTTTGTACTGTGTGTAAAAGCCTGACAGTGTCTGTGACCAGAAACTGATGGTTTACGTGAAGCTGAGTGTGCCTTTAAGTCCAACGAATGAGAATGGCCTGTCATTCGTTAATTTGTTCATTTTATTGTTTATTAGCTCAGTTGTTTTGAATTAGAAATTAATCTGACACCTGCGTTACAGCGTTTATCTACATGTCCGAGACGCTGTTTGAAGTGATGTTATTTTTATTCTGGAGATCGCATGTCACAAATAATTCACTGTAAGCTCAGGTTATATATAAGTGATCTTAATAACGATCTAGTGAGATGTCACGTTGCTACAGATGCATCTTGTGACTGCGGATTCCCGTCCGAATCCGTAAAACACTTTATATTCGATTGTCCAAATTATCGCGAAGCACGTCAAGAAACTATACATACCCTCCCTAATCACATAATTCACCTCCCCCGCCTTTTAAACGGAGACAGACAGTATTCTTTAGATTTGAACAGGAACATTTTTTCCACCGTACACTCGTTCATTGAACGTTCAGGCCGCTTTGGGCAAACCAGAATAAATGCTCTACAAGCCGGACAACAACTTTAACTTCTGCACATCTCCTACCCATCCCTTTTCTTTTATTCATCTTCCTTCCCTCCTTCCTTCCTTTTACTGTCTTTCTTTATAATCATTATGCAACGTTTTTTACGTTATTAATAGATTTGGTTTATTGAGACAAATTGTTCAGCCGTTATCGCCTTATATGTTGTACTGTCATGCAGGAACACCACTATAAGCTTCTAGCTTGTTGCTGTTTCTGTGAACTTTGTATACATGTCATGATTGTAACCTTTGTTAAAATAAACTTATGTTTAAACCAAGTGATGTTATTTCTGAAAAACTGCAATAACCTTGTTTTCTCCTTTACAAAATACATTCAAAATAGCCCGAATAAAAGGAATTGCATTCACATTAGAGGGTTGAAGGAGTTGATCCATCTACGATATTCTTTTCTAAATCGTGAGTCGTCCATTTAAAGCTGTATCAACGTCGCAAACATTTAGGAGCGCAAGACAAAATGCTTCTATAATTTTCTTTTTAATTTAAACGGTAATGATAT
>NW_027126886.1:0-1000 GCF_037325665.1 Littorina saxatilis | reverse complement strand
GTGGTCTTTCAAAATGGGTGTGGGGGGTTCCTCTGTATGACGGCATACCTTTGCTAATCAAATCTTAACAGATAGGAACGATGGTTATCTTCCCTCTCTGTCGTTGTGCTTGATGGGTAGGCCTGCTGTTTACTTTTGTTTCTGTGTGTTTATAAATACACAGTGGTGGGTAAAGGAAGAATTTTTGTTTTGTTATTGTTCTTAAAACATACTCTCTCTGTCTCTCTGTCTCTGTCTCTGTCTCTGTCTCTGTCTCTCTCTCTCTCTCTCTCTCTCTCTCTCTCTCTCTCTCTCAAAGAATAAAAGATTAAGAATAAAAAGGCAACACACACAAACTCAAGCAAACAAGGAACGTCAAATTGAATTGAATTGAAACGGCAAGAACATCAAGATCTCCATAGCAACAGGTTACAGTCCGCGAGCTTACACTGTTGCCCCCCCCCCCTCTACCCACCGCCATCACCACCACCACCACCACCACCACCAACCCCTTCTCCTCCACCTCCTTTGCCTCCTCCAACCCCCCCCCCCCCCACCTTCTGCTGGGTTTTGATAGTGGGTTAATCATTCTTGACTGTTTCCAAAGCGAAAGTGGGGATGGATTGGACACACCCTACGGAAGCCAAACGACAACATTACCAGACAGGCCCTGGATTGGAACCCACAGGGAAAGAGAAAAGTTGGGCGGCCAAAGCAGACCTGGAAAAGATCAATAGAAAGTGAGGCAAAGGCAGCTGGCACGACATGGCCCCGACTGAAAGGAGCTGCCCAGAACCGGGTGCGTTGGCGAGGAGTTGTTGCGGCCCTATGCTCCACAGGGAGTCTACAGGAATAAGTCAAGACTGTTTCCAAAGCCATGGAATCGTGTAAACGGTTAACAAAAAAGCACAGTAATAATATATACACAATGTAGACTTGTACATGTATGTATTTTTTCTTCCCCTTCCTCTTCTTTGTGTTCGCAATGTTCTCCAAATCGTATTGCTCATATTCGTCAAAT
>NW_027126885.1:0-1378 GCF_037325665.1 Littorina saxatilis | reverse complement strand
TAAACACTACGTTTCATGACAATAAAGTTTATTCGTATTATTATTCGTATTATCCGTATTCGTGTTACCCCCAACGCAACAGACCAACCGCTTTCTGCGGCGGAAATGGATTTTTTTTCTGAATTAACTTCGCAGATTGACTTAGGTTGACATTAATTCAGCCAAATATTCCCACTCCCAGTAACTGACTATTAGGGTTTAACGTCCTCTTAGACCAACTGGTCTATATTGGGAAAGGTATTGGTAATACGCTGAAGATATGGTGTGATACTTTGATTCGAACAAGCCCGCTGTGGCTGTCTTCTTCGACACACCAGCATTGGGTTTGTCTCGTCAAAGTATCGAAATTATACGATCATGATAATCAGAGACGAGAGATGATGCATGCGTGTCTTCGTGTTTTCCAAGCCCTGAGACTTTCGCTGTGTACGTGGGATCTTTTTCGTGCGCATGTGTGCACACGGGGGTGTTCGGACACCGAAGAGAGTCTGCACAAAGTTGACTCCGAGAAATAAATCTCTCGCCGAAGGTGGGGATCGAACGCTGATAGCGACCAACTGGCTACAAAGCCAGCGCGCTACCAACTGAGCTACGTCCCCGCTCTTACATACAGTCCTATACTGTGTGCATAGCTTTAGCTAGCAACCTGTAATCGGGTTGTGTGGACCCGCGATTGTAAAGCCAACACCGCAGTTCGATAGGGTATCAGAAAACACACATGCACGCAGCGAGGGTTTATCGCGGTATTAAAGCTTGTTTCGCTCGGCTCATAAGAAGTGCACAAAGTATACATAACTTTCCGTCACGGGTGTGGGAGGAAAAGAGGTGGCTGAGGGGAGTGGTGGAGCTGTGGGGGGGGGGGTGGGGGAGCTGTGTGGGGGCGGTGAGGGTGTCGGTACTATAAGAAAAACATCGATACACCAATTTTTTTTTTTTTTTTTTTTTTTTTACCAACCACGTCATGTCCCAAATAGACGCTAGTTCTGGGGACAGAAATATTAAGTTAGCATAGCATAGCATAGCATAGCATAGCATAGCATAGCATAGCATAGCATAGCATAGCATAGCCAAGTTATTTTTCATTTTTTTGGTCATTCTGTAAACAAGCAAAAATGATTATAATGAATGAGGTGGGTTTTTTTATTTTAATTATAGTTTAACTTTTTAATCCCTGTTACATGGGATAAGAACATCACTCCACCTGATAACATACCCCAAATCTTCTGTTTATATCCGTTTTAAGTCTTCTGTGTCAACACATTTTTTCATAGATTTGCTCTTCACAAAGTCTGTGAATTCGCCTGAATCCCAAGGCGCCCTTTATAATTATTTATGACATAATTCTCTCTCATTTTCGAAAGTCCATATACCCTGTGCA
>NW_027126884.1:22500-25000 GCF_037325665.1 Littorina saxatilis | reverse complement strand
GCAGAAATACCTACAACTGAGTTCGGTATTTTTCGTATGCGCGTGACCTTATTATTGTTTGCAATACAATCACAACAGTTATGCATGCGTACTTAATGATGTAATTCTTTGAAATGCCAACCACGTCTTGGACTTTACTTGGAAGTGTACAACTATGAGATGAGTTGTCTGCGGTCGGTGTATGTGAGAAAGATAGGCAAAGTGATTGATGTAAGTCTATTTCTTTTCTTATTCAGAAACTTCGTCGCAACCAAGTTCTGGGTCTACTAAAGGTAATAACACGTTTTTGCACCGGATCCATTTTTTCTGGTTTAAAACAGCAAGAGAGAGAGAGAGAGAGAGAGAGAGAGAGAGAGAGAGAGAGAGAGAAAGAGAGAGAGAGAGAGAGAAAGAGAGAGAGAGAGAAAGAGAGAGAAAGAGAGAGAGAGACAGACAGACAGACAGCCAGACAGCCAGCCAGACAGCCAGACGTACAGACAGACAGACAGATAGACAGACAGACAGACAGAAACACAGACAGACAGGCAGATAGACAGGCAGACATAGACAGACAAAGACAAAGACAGAGACACACAGACAGACAGACAGACAGACACAGATTACGGTCGGACGCACACATGTGTGCAATTTGTAATTTGTAGGAACACTAGCTAATACAGGTTAGAATACAACAATATGATTATAATATATACTCTCCTCACACACACGTCTAAGCTCACTGGCTTACATTTACCAACATAACCATGTTCTTTATTCATTGTCTCCAGAAGTAACACACTGTATGTACAGGCTTGCTCAATGTTTTCTTTAGGTCCAACGACTGGCACTGATATGAATTCACCTCAAGATACAAATCCCACGGACGCTCCAGTGGAAGCTATTGTTGGCGGTGCAGTGGCAGCTTTTGTCGTCGTCATCGTCATCGTTGTCGTGGTCATTATTGTCAGAAGAAAAAGGAGAAGGGAACATTCCGGGAAAGATGCCTCCCATGAACACCAAGGTAATTGTCATGCAAAGACACTCTGTGTTACTTCCATTATGTTTGCTTTGGTGTCTCTCGACGTGTAAATACCGTTTGTTTGATTTTAAACATGTATTTGTTTGTTTGTTTGTGCCTTTATGTCTTGGTTTCGTTTGCATGCGATTGTGTGTTAACAATTGCGTACTGATTCGCTTTTGATCGATTAATGTTGATACCGTGGTATCTGCGATGAAAGGATATCCTTGCAACCAACCAAAAGTGTCCATACATTGCAGGTCATCACAGGTATATTTTGGTAGAGAAAATAGAAAAAAGGGACACATGTGTCCTTTCAAGTGAGGTGTCCTCTCATCGGAGGGTCCACACATTACAGGTACCTCTGTAATGTGTTCATATTCACTGGATGTATTTCTCTTTTTCTTACACGTTGAAGTGCACTACAATCCAGAAAATGGGACTGGAGTGGCCCTGGAACCTTCTCAGAATGCTGATGATGACACTTCTGCTGGCCCTCCGGAGTTTGGCATCTACGCATTTCCAGGAGGCGACGAGCCAGCGACCATTCCCGACAACACACCTGCCGCAGAAGAGGACGATGTTGGTATGTACGCCGCTCCAAAACAAGATGTCTACGCGGCTGTGGATAAGTCCAAACCAAAGAAGAACAAGCCCGCTGCTTCGGACCATCTTGACACATCTCAAGCAACCACTGTGACAGACGAATATGCTGTCGTGAATAAGGCTTCAAAAAAGAAGGAGGCGAGCAATTCCAGTGGACTGTCCGAAGTGCACATTCCTGAAAACAATGATGTCACTGCTGCTCCTGTCCCCTATATATATGCTCAGGTGGACAAGACTGCCAAGCCAGCCAAGACTGCTGTCTCGGTTCCCAGGACACCGGACGAGGACGGAGCAACTTACGCGTAGGTGCACAAACCCAAGTAGAAGTAAAAGAGGTAAAATAATTGTGTCCTTGTCATATGCATGATTGTGATCATAGGGCATGCGTAAATGCGGTATGCGTTTGAGTGTACGCATGTGTGTGTGTGTGTGTGGGGGGGGTGATGCTTGTGATAGGATAGGATAGGATAGGATAGGATTTTATATAGTCCATGATGGTAACCTCACAGAAATTCGGGCTGCTTTCTCCCTGGGGAAAGCGAGCTGCCATACAGTATACGGCGCTACCCATTTTTTTTTTCCTGCATGCGTGTATTCATATGTTCAAGCCCTGACACTTAATGCCGTGTGAGATGGGATTTTTTTTACACTTTATTCCAAGTCACACGGGTATTTGGTGGACATTTTTATCTATGCCTATACAATTTTGCCAGGAAAGACCCTTTTGTCAATCGTGGGATCTTTAACGTGCACACCCCAATGTAGTGTACACGAAGGGACCTCGGTTTTTCGTCTCATCCGAAAGACTAGCACTTGAACCCACCACCTAGGTTAGGAAAGGGGGGAGAAAATTGCGGCCTGACCCAGGCCTGAACACGCAACCTCTCGCTTCCGAGC